>NC_048298.1:75626119-75720326 GCF_013100865.1 Trachemys scripta elegans
AAGAACAGGAGTACTTGTGGCACCTTAGAGACTAACAAATTTATTAGAGCATAAGCTTTCGTGGACTACAGCCCACTTCATCCGAAGAAGTGGGCTGTAGTCCACGAAAGCTTATGCTCTAATAAATTTGTTAGTCTCTAAGGTGCCACAAGTACTCCTGTTCTTCTTTTTGCAATTCTTTAAAAGCGTTTACACTGGAGTATTTATCATTTTCCAGCCAGCTCTAGTTTATGTTTCCAGGCACATGTTTCTTTTTCTCTCAGACAAAATTATTGTTTCTATTAGCAAACAAAGGTTATTCAAATGGGCCTCAATCCTCTGAAGTGACAAGCACCCTCAGTTTCTATTGATTCAATGGGAATTTAAGGAGGTCAGCACCTAATAGCATTTCAGCTTCATACCGCACAATGTGAACGTATTTAAAGGTAATCAAAGCAACTCTTTATTTAGCTTTGTGGAAATCTTCCCACCCAAACTCATCATCAGACCCCGCTCCTGCCTCAGTTTCCCCACTCTTGTATAAGCTGGCAGGCTAACTCATGAGCTAGTACATCAATAATGCTCCCATTAGCATCAATATTTCAATCCCTTCCCCTAAAGACATGTTTATTGTTCCGACGCTGTTCAACATGAATGAAAACAAATAAGCCAGTATCCTACCTGAACCTGTTCCTCAGTGGATTTCTGTTGCTATCTACACAGCAGGTATCCCCAGTCAGTTGCCCCACACTCTGAAAGGGCCACCCCACCCTGTGACTCAAGCTCTCTCTGAGCATGCTAAAGGGAATGCAAGCTAATATTTTTGAAAAGTTGTTTGTTCCAACTAAGAATGTTAAATCAGAGACAGCAATAGAAGGAGTCACATTCTATTGAATAACTGTACAGAATCAGAATCAGGCCTGTTGTCTTCAATAATAGGAGAAACTACCTTAATGTAAGAGGCTGAATGATAAAGAATGGTGGCACAATGTTCCAAGAATAATGGAAACAGAACTGCAAATGAACATTTGACACCATATTCATTATGCAACTTAATATGGAAAGGAAGAAAAATAAGCCAAAGATAAATAAATCAAGATAATTTTTCAGCTTGATGATAGGAAGAGAATGGTGTGTAAAGGACCTTCTGATTTATAACTGGGTACTTTTCCCCGCAACTCTGGCTGAGGTGGAGGTAAAAGAATCTACCCAAATGAGAGCACGATGTTACAAATCAACGCATCAGTAGAGGTTTCCGTAATCTTCAGAGTATAGGAAAAAGGAGTAAGAGCCTAAGTTTTCAGGTATATCAGGCTGACTAGAGAGATGGAGGATGTGTGTAAGCAGGAACAGCAAGCAGTCTGGGCAGCTACTTGGGAGCTGGCAGAGGAAGGAAGGAAGGGTAATAGGTAGTCTGAAAGTTGTGCAGGGAATAGCCTGCAAGCAAGGGGCATGGGATGACAACACATGGGGAAGGCAGTAGAACAATGTGGAGGGATCCCACCGAGAAGCAGCCTCACACCCCTCTTCTGGACTGTCTCTGTGGTTGTAAGTTAGGATCTGCCAGGCTGATTGATTGTTGTAAATGCTGACGTCCTTGTACCTAGAGTATCTGTCCCTTTTATTTTGGCCAGCCCTAGTAAAGGAATCGCAATACTTATTTGAAATGTGTGTTTAAAGGGACCCATTCAGGGTTAGAGCCTGTGGACCCTAGCGCTTGGAGCACCTACAAAGCTTGCCTCCAAACCTTTGGTATGCCAAACACTAACATATATACAGTGGGGTCAGTCAGAAGGACTGTAAGTATAGAAACATAACCAGACCACTAATGTTGTTGGGATTCTGGGTTGATAATACACAAAATTATGTTTGTTGCCCTAAACATAATCAGATTCTTCAGTAGTGTGGTGGAGAATATATTTTGGCTGTTTTTTTAACTGATGGCCACTTTGCAGAAATTGATGATTACAAGGTCAAATCAAATATCTGGTTACAGAAGGAGGTAGTAAATATGATACTGCGAGTCAAGAGCAGACTTGACGGGGGGGGAGGTGCTAGGGAGGGAATTGGAGTTTGGGGGAGTTTGATTGTTATAAGGCAAGAAATTGTCTTATTTATGTTTAATAATTGTTAGTTATCTTAAACTCCTTCCTTCCCCAGATCCAATTTTCCTGTTCCCAATAAAGTCACCCCCTCTATCATGCTGATATTTTTGGTGAATCATTCTTTTGCTGGACTTTGTCTCAGGTACTTTGTCTCCTGTATAGTGTGCTTTACTCTCCTTGCCATCTAGCAGTATCATCACTGATTGCATATCTGGCACAGTGAGGAATCTCTGAAATGAAAGCACCAGGCACCAAGAAAACAAGAATGCACATGAGGAGAGGGGAGAAGCTTCTACAAATGGGATAGCAAGCACCAGGGAGAGAAAAAGGAGGAGGGTTAAGCCACATGTTAGGGGAGGGCCTACATAAGAATTTACCTCAGTGTAGCTGAGGTCACTTTGTCCTCAAGGTGGGACATTGAGATGGTGAAGTTGTGCTTTAGGGTACTCCTCTTACCTGTTAGTACTGTAGCTTATTAGTTTTGGATACAGGGAGATGAAAGGAGATATGGAAGTCATATGAAGTTCCATATACTCAAGTTTCATGTTCACCAAATTAACAGAGGGTGAAACTCATTGCTCCAGAGGGACTAGCATAACTTAAGTCCCACTCCCATAGTAAATAGGCCTTGTACTGGCCTTCTGCCTGGGGTGAATTTCATCCAAAATGAATTGATTCATGTTACACATACTCTTTGCTTAACAGCTAATACAATTGTTGTCAGTGCATGCATTGTTCTCAGTGAAAACTGTGTGCTGGGATGATTCAGCGTAGTTTACGTTTTGTCTTGTTAACATCTCTGTGGAAAACATGGCTATGAGCAATTTACAGTCGGTGAGTAATTAAAATATACAGTTTCAATTCCTCACCCACTCCCAGTCTACAAATTTCCCCATGTTCAAATGCAGAGAAAAAAAAACATTTCTGAAGAGTGCACAGAAAGAATATGCTCTAGAATGAAACTAACTGAAAGCAGTAAAATAAAGCGATTGTGATGAGTGTTTCGGAAGGGAGACAAGCAGCAGAGAAGAGCACTTTAAAATGGAATACTGCAGCACAAGGGAGCACTTTCCATAGCAGAGTAGATAATCAGCAAGGCAGCGCAGAACTGCACTTTATCACAGACTGCAGACTGCATGGCAGCAAAAGATAGTGTTTCAATGCTAGATAGAGGCAGCGCGGTGAGGTTGGCAGCACAGGAGAGTACTTTTTGTAACAATACAGACAAACATTATGGCAGCCTATTTACTTCCATGGAGAACTGATTAAATAACTCTGTGCTTAAAATAAACAATGACCTGAGGGTTTTTTTTTTTAAGTCAAATATATACACAGGTTCCTCTCTGTCCATTTGCTTTTGAAGACTATCACTCAACTGGACCAATGTTTGGAACTGGAAGCTTCCAAAAGATACTGCTCTTTAAAATATGCCAGGACACCTGTAGCACAGACTCTTCGAAAATGTCTACTAGTCAGAATTCCTATCCCAAACAAACATATTGGATTTGAGTATAGTTCAAACTTTAGAATTTTATAAATGTTTTACCCTTCCACAGCTTTGATCTATATATTAACTGGTTGTCTTAGAAATTTGTTTGAAAGGTTATCTAGAAATATACTGTAATGTTAATTATGACTGGCCTTTGGCAGATATGTTAATGTATATGTTGGAGCCCTGAACGATGCTCTGACCCATCTTCAGAAACAAGCTTATGTTAAAAATGAAAACTGAACTTCTGTGCTAAGAGGCATAATACAAAAGTTCTTGTCATTGCCAATTATTTGCCTTTCTTTGTTAATTTTATTCAATTGTTAGAATGAAATTGACAAGTAAATCAGGCGATCCTATTAATCCTTTCTCATAATACAAGACAAGGGGACATTGAATTAAATTGAAAGGCAGCAAATGTAAAACTGAAAAAGGAAATACATTTTAGGCAATACATAGCTAACCTGCAAAACTCATTACCACAGGGTATCATTGAGGTGAGAGCTTAGCAGGATCCAGAAATCTGCATATGGCTAATGAGCACATCCCACAGCTTCATGAAGCAAGATTTTTTCAAGATGTTTGGAAGAGGTACAAACCATCATGCTTTAGGCATAAATTGGTGCATGAGAGTTCTGCAGGTATTAACTTCCCATATTCCATAATTGCGTATTTAATGGTTTTGTGAATGCTTCTCAGATACATCTAGTACTGATCACTAAGTGACTGGATACTGAACTAGATGGATTGCTGGACTTATCTGGAATGGCAATTCTTATGTTCATAAGAAAAAGCAGCATAAAATCTAGCAGCAATATAAAATGTATGAATTCATCCCTGCCTCTTTCTAGATTTCTGAAGGAGCAAAGGGTGAAATCCTGGCCCATTGAAATCAATGGCAAAACTGCATTGACTTCAACGGGGCATGGATTACACCCAATATGACTTCCTAACTTTACTACCATGTACATCTTATAAAAATGACTCCTTGCTAATATCTTGTACAATTTTGTGATCATTTCATTGGCATTTTAATATCTTATAAAGCATAGCATAAAATAGAATCAATTGCTGATTCTGAAATAAATGAGATCATATCACACTGTCATACATTTTGTTAAACATATCATAGAAACATGGTATGAAATGAAGTGATTAGCTGTTCATACTGCAGACCATTCCAATGTCTTTTCTTTAAAAGAAACCCTGCCATAATAAGCCATAATTGAATCTTAGGACAAGAAATGGGATTTTGGTTTATCATTATAGAAATATTGACTTGAACAACTCAGTGCTATCTTTGTCAGTTTGCATTTTCCCCATTTATATAGTATTATAATGACAGTCTGAAAAGAAACTATTCAGCAATAAGGATTAAATTTATCATTCTTGCAGAATAATACTGAATTCCTATATCATCACCTTTAAAATAAGAAGATATATCAAAACTGAACTGTAGACATTCAGGTTGAAATACTGGCCCTATTGAAGTCTGTGGGAATTTTTCCACTAGCTTCACTGGGACCAGGATTTCATTCTTAGAGAACAAACAGGAAAGATTATTCAGAAGGAGAGAAAGCTGATGATTAGTAGTGTATTCAAGTCTCATAATCAAATGTTCCTGAAGATCCTTAAAATAGGTTATGCTCTAATGGGAAATCAAAATTGGTAAATATTACAGTTTGTGATATGACTATGATTCTCTGAAGTGAAATGAAAATAGTTTTTATATTGTAAATTTAGCATAGTGACAATGAGTTTGAGGTGCAGCTCATCAACTACTGCACTGCAGAACTGCAACTATTCACTTTGACTAGTATGACTGGGATCCCAGTGGGGGCCAGCTGAGGTCACTCGATTATGGTGAACTGCAAAGAATGGGGCAGACAATCCCCAAGCTGATGGATTTTTCAATACTGAGATTTACCAAGCCAGCACAAAACAGCTTCTTTATTACCTCCCTGGTTGCCCAGAAACCAGCAACAGAGTTTCCTTAAAGTAACCCAGCCTCAGGCCTCCGTCCGGGTACCCCAGTCAAATATGATGCAGATTTCTGAAAATCTTGTTTCATCATATAAAAGAAAGGTTCTACCAATCCCAAAGGATTGGACACATTACCTCCCAAATTATTGAATATTCCAGATCTTACCCAAATACACGCTTACAGCCAATTCTTATGAACTAAACTAAAATTTATTAAAGAAAGAAAAGAGAGAGGGTATGGTTAAAAGATCAATATACATACAGACACGAGTTCACTTCTTGAGGTTCAGATACATAGCAGAGATGGTGAGCTTTGTAGTTGCAAAATGTTCCTTTAGAATTTAGTCCATTGATTATAGTCCAATGTCCAATATCACCTTCAGGGAGTTCCAGCATAACTGGGATCTCAATCTGGTGACAAACTTCCCCTGATGAAGCTTAAGCAGATCTGAGATGGCAGAATCAGGACCCAATGGTCTTTTATACAGTTTTCTAGCAGCCACTTGACCATATAGTCCTGGGTAAACAATAGGCTTTTGATGTAACCTTCTGTTTCCTAAACACCACCAGAAATCAGTTACACAAATTAACATAGGGCAATTTATTCATTAGGCAATCTACTTCAAAGAGACATATAGACAATGACATTACTTCACCCACGATTCATCTAAATGTTAATATTCCCTTTTGATCTCTGAATTAATAGTTATAGTGACAGACAGGAACTGTCTGTTTACATGGCTAGTATCAAAGATACACACAATTAATATTACCTCTAACTTCTAACAACATAAGGTTGCATTTCAAAGTTCTAGCATTGAATGGCCTTAATCACCATTTCTAACATGACTTTGAAGGTGAGCTCTGGGTCATTCAGCCTGCAAGCTGTTTAACCCTTTCTGGCCATGCGTTATATTTTGTATAAAATTTGCTGCAATTATACAGCAGTGGTAGCAACAATGGTTTGCATAATTATATTTTAATCAGACAACATCACGACGAGTAAAATAGATTCACAGCTACTAATGCATACTAAGTTTTTTTTGTATTTAGCATTTTTAGGCACAATTTCTTAGATTGTTAAACCGATTAACCAGGTGACTAATGAACCAGTTGTGATCTTGATTTGATTAAGTTCTGTACCTTTGACAGCAAAGTATAAAATAAATAAAATTATGCACTACAGTTCTTTAGCAACACAAACAAACAGATTTTGTTGTACAGGAAGGGTGCGCCATGCTACATTGGCAGGAAGATGGATAAAATGTCCAGTAGGAAAAGATTAGTCATCTCTAATTTTGGTCAGTTAAATTTTTACTACGGAGATAAGGAGAGAATAGGTAGATTTGAGAATCAGAGTTAGAGACCAAGCAAATGAATGAGGTCACTTGGAGGATGATTATGGAAGGTTTAAAAAAAAAAATCAAGAACCACCCCCTGGGATAACAGAGTGGGAGGGAGAGAAAAAGGCAGCATCAAAACATGTGAATGGGATTAAGTATTAAGAAAGGGCAGTCACAGAAGCTTAAGGAAGAGAGTATTTCAAGGAGAAGTGGGTAGTTGACTGTTAAAAGCAGCAGAAGAGTCCCTGGCAAGCAAGATGTCTTCAGTGATTTGTATAGGCAGTTTCAGGGAAGTAGATCCAAAAACAGTCACCCAAACAAGATACAGAGGAGAAAAGGATGTCTCCCCGGTACTTCCCTTCCCAGTTTTCTGGTAGTCTTTCCTTCAAATAAACAAAGAGCAGGTGTAGTTGTTCCTGGAAGTAGGAAGCAAATGAACATATTTTCCTTATGTTTCATATTTGAATTCACTTTTGTGGTAATGCCTTTGTGGTTGGGCACCTCTGAGGAGTGTCTGGAACAAACAACCCCTGAGACTGTGTGGTGTTTTTGTTGCACTTTGGGGAAGTTTAAAATAAAAGTTACCCAGCGATGGGGAATTATTCTGTTAATGCATTTCAAGGACTTACTCTTTTGTTGGATGACACGACTCAAGAATAACAAGTGACACTCTTATTAACAAGTGACACCTCTTTACAAGGCTTCACTATCTTTTGATTTGTTGAATCCTTTTGTCTCATGAGATAGTGGTGAAAAAGATGTCTTTGTAACTGGCACTTCTGGTTTCAAGTTTCAAGCACATTGGGTGCTGAGCTATTTGAAACCTGAGGGTGAAATCTTGATCCCTTTGAAGTCAGTGGAAAAACTTCTATTCAGTAGGTATAGAATTTCACCGTGAATCTTACTTAGGTGCTTGTGTGGGTGCTGAGTGCTGTAAAAGCTGGCCTTATATGTTTTGCATTTCAGATTTCTTGTGATCTACCACTCAATGAATTGGTATCAACTGTGCCCATCAGTTTATTCTATGTCAGCACCTTACTTAAGTCCTCATTTGTCACCTCCATGTCTAGATCTTCTCTGAGATAACAGCAATCTGGCTTAAGGGGAAAAGTATAATACGTTTCAGCATGATGGGGCGGGGGGGCGGATATGTAATTTTTATACAGGAACGTGACCAGGTGCTATCCCAAAAGCACACTACCTTCTGGTACAGTGACCTTGCAGGCAGGCTACCCTCAGTTCCCTCTTGGTTCATTAAAATAATTTACTACCAGACTGTCCCCTATTAACGCAATCCTTTTGTTTCTGGGCCAATAGAGGGAAGCAAGCATTGTTCTTGCTGCTAGTATCTTCTTTTTATGAGGGAGAAGGCAGCATATATAGCCTTCCTTCTCAGGGCTCATCATGGTTGGCAGGGAGACAGGGGAGCTTTGCCCCGACCTGCACTACCAGGGTCCCGGTCCATGAAGGTATGTCTACCAAGCAATTAACATCTGCAACTGGCCCTGGTCAGCTGACTCAGGCTCACAGAACTTGGGCTGTAAAATTGCTGTGTAGATGTTTGGGCTTGGATGGAGCCAGGACTCTAGAAAACTTCCTGATCACAGGGCCCAAGTGGGGACGGTCCCGTAGTCCGGCTCCAGCCCAAGCCCGAATGTCTACACTGAAATTTTACAGCCATGAAGCCTAAGCCTTCTGAGCCAGAATCTGCTGACCAGGGCCAATTGTAGGTGTTTAATTGCTGGATGGACATACCCTAATGGAACAATAGGATGAGTTTCCCTGGGATCACTTCCTCTCCACCCGTACCTGCCTGTGCTATTTCCTGAGCCCTTGTGTATCTCAAAATTCCGCAAACTTTACAGAGCCATGCCATGAAACAGAGGTAGGCTGACCCTAGTCTCAACTACCTTTAAAGGGGACAGACCACCCTGTTAAAAAAGTATTTCTGTGTACTCCTTACTCACCCCCATTTTAAATCCCACTTTGTGAATCTCAAACAGTCTTTTCTTTTGTGCACCAGAGGAATTGTTGTAACATTTTCAGAGGTTCAGTTAAAATCTTACTGTAAAACAGACTGTACTTTTATGTAACAGGATTTTTCTTCAAAGCTTGAAAAATTAATTGAAATTTGAATATGCTGCCTTTCATTTCACCCTATGTAATTATTTCACCAACACAATAATCATTACATTAACATTCAACTAGTAATTACTTATAACCTACAAGGTCGTATTGTATGATGGCAGATATGTCCGGGGGCATTAAGTCACATATTAATCCTGTTAATTTATTTACATGCTGACTGACTAAATGCTCTCACAACTACATTCTGAAGCCAAAAACAATAACTACTGTACTGTGAGCAGTGCTGTAGCTGCTAAATTATACTGCCTCTGTTAATAAGGCACATAACCAAAAACTGTCAATAGTGCAAGAATAAGTGACAGTAATTAGATTGTAAGTAAAGGCAATTACGTCTGAGTTTTTACAAAGTTACATTTCCTTATACTGTAGTTACTTAAAAAGTTGCTATATTCATGGATATTCATATTCAGCCTTTATCTGGAAGTTGTTTGGCCTTGGTTATTACTAGCCATTTAATGACAGACTAAGCAACTATTGAAGATTGTTGGTCAAGTTTTCAGTCCATTTTTATCTGTACTTTGTAGACCATATAATCTTTTGAAAACAACAGCATGGGCTATTCCTATTCAAGGAATCTTTCCACATGAAGGTGTCCCTTTAAAAGGCAGATATTATGCTATGCTCTATATGATTTGATTTACCTACTGGGATGGAAGGGAGGAGGAAAAGAGAGAAGAGTGTCTGTGAGAAGTGTGCGCAGCTCTTTGGTGATCATGAATATAGCATCTGGGTCTTCTACTAACAGCTGTGCTTCAAGTGTTGGTGGATATTTCACTCTGGAGATCAGTCCACTAGGGAAAGAGGGAGGAGGCCTTTCTACTAGTCACCTACCAGGGTCGCTTAAAGGTCATTAAATGACTATGCCAAAGACCATAGCCTTAATGGCTGTAGCTTGTGGGGATCACTACAATTACAGGGGATCACCACAGCATTGTCAAAGGGAGCCACAATGAGGCCAGATCTATACTAAAAAGTTAGGTCAAGTTAGCTATGTCACTCAAGGGTGTAAATAATCCACACCCCTGAATGATGTAATTAAGCCAAATTAACTCCCAGTATAGACAGCACTAGATCAATGGAAGAATTCTCCTGTCAACCTAGTTACCACCACCCTGAAATGTGGATTAAGTACAGCAAGAGGAGAACCCTCCCGTTGCTGTAGCAAGTGTCTACACTGAGGCATTACAGTAGTATTTCCAGTGAAGTAGTCTGAGAGACCCATGGAGCCTGCGAGCCGTAGTTATAGACTAGGACCTCATTGTGCTAGGCTCTGTACAAAACCCAGAACAAAGACAGTCTCTGCCCTAAAAACCTTACAGTCTAAGTATAAGACAAGAGACAACAGATGGATACAGGTCGGCAGATGGGGAGTAAAAGGAAACAATGGGCCAATACTAGTCAGCATGATAGGCACTGGTACCAGCACATCAGTGTTAGCCTAGGTAATCAATCAATGCCCATGTGTGAGCAGCTGCACTGCAAAACCCTACCCAAGTTATGGCATATCACAGGCTTCTTTGTACTGCAGTAGGTGGAGTTGCTCTAGGGTTCTTTCCCAGTGACTTCTGGGAGAATTTATCTTCCCTTCAGGGCACATAAGAGTAATTGTGGGAAGGCATTGGAGGCCTGTCAGCACTTGGATAATTTAGCTTGTGTCCTCATAGCAATGTAGAATAGGCCAACATTCCCAGATATGTTCATATTAATGAAGCAGAAAGCATTTCTGGAAAAAGTTCATAAACAGGGATTGTTTTTTTCATAATTTGAATGTGCTGAATCTGAAAATGATGTTTACTAAGCTGAATTTTGAACTTTAAGTAAAAAACAAAAAAAGAAAATGGCTATCATTTGTAACTTCAAAAAATAAATAAAAATAAAGGAGAGAAATATATGGAATATATCCCTAATTTGGAATACTGGGCTATCAGAAAATGCAGGGAGCCATTCTTGTTCAAGATCAAACTCTCTGCTTCCTCTGGTCACATGGGGATATGCACTTGAATTTTGTTGGTTTTGCAGTAAGGATGACATTTAAAATTCAGTAAACAAAGTACTTTTCAGGTATTTTTGGTATGTGAAGGAGTAAAATGCACTATTATGCATTACAGAAAGTATCATATACAATATAATAGGACATAGTTGATTTCCATAAGTTCTCCTCTTTCAAAAATATAAACTATTAGCTAGTTATTAGCCTTAATCACTAACCTAAAACTAACTTTTACTTACAATGTAAGCAATTTGAGTATTTATTTAGATACCTGTGCCATGGCATAAGCTACATATCAATAAATATTTGTTATTTATTCAATATTCATGTGGTAGTTAATATTTATTATTATTGTCAGGTATTCCACAGACAAAACATGGAGGCAGTCTTGCATCTGAAGATTCTCCCAACAGTATGTTATGAACAATGCAATGTCAATGCTAACAAATGAAAAAGGACACCATTTTTGCTTCTAGTGAACAAGGACTGGCTACAACAAGACAGAAACTCAGGGATTTCTAAAATATGGATGCAATTGACAGAAGAATCCTAACAGTTCTTCAATCTGAATGTAGGCAACCATTACTTTGACATAAAACTGTTATGCAATGTACACAGATAAAGGTAAAATTAGCAGAATTCAAAAACTGATTTGAAGGAACTTTAATCAACTGGTAAGGGGGAACTCCAAATCCAGTTTTAAATCTCGATAGTTTTGGAGCAAGGTCCCCACAGTGAACTAGAGTCTTTTCATTTTCTGCCAGAATGGAAGTTTCAAACAAGTATTTTATTCAGTAACAACACTCACAATGAACAAATACTTGAGACAACAAAATATGAACATAAGCTTAGTGTGTGTGTATCTGGTGTAAGCCTCAGAAGGGGAATATCATACTAATCATTATAAATATTTCTTGAGAAAAGGAACAAAAACTAAGCATGAAACCACTCATAGTAGTACTGACTTGACATGGTCTGGCTTAGTAATGAGTTAAACATTGTGCAGAAGAAGTCAGTATTTTGGAACTTTCACAGCAATGAAGTCATTGTTTTCTCACAAATGAACGTGAAAGATCTCCCCCAGTTTCATTTGAGAGTGGTATGGCAACCTTCAATAAAAACTTATTCTACATCTTGACGGTGCTTATGAGTTCATTGTTTTATGTGATCATGTGAGAGAAAATTGATTAGTCCCTGTCAAATTCCATCACATACCTTTCTCTAAATTGTTTGTCAGTGCAGGAGAAGAAAATTTATCAACCATTCCAGTTTACAAGACTGAACGAGAAGATGAATTGCTCTCAGTTGTATATGTAACACTGAAATTACACTCACATGCAATTGCTCATCCTGGATACCATGGGCTTAACATCAGTGAGGAAGAGACACTGTGGGCCAAAGACTCTATGTGTTTTTGCAACTCCTTTTGGCTGGGCAATCTATTCTTGAAGAAAGCGATGAGGAGTAGATAGTTTGGCAACTTCATCTTCTGTATGTGAGGAGAAAAAGGAAACATATAAACAGTTATTTCTGAGGGCATTTTGCGCCAAAAAAATGATAACATTCTGCACATATTTTAAAATTCTACAAAATTCTGCCAATTGTATTTGCCAAATGTGGAAGCTCACAGCATGGTATTGAGGACCACAGGCCGCACAGAGAGGAGAGATCACTGTGCAGCTCCTCCCCTCTGGGACATTGGATGCAGTTGTGAAAAGGCCTGCACAAGTCACGCATTATATTCCACAAAAACATGTAGTCTTGACTATTGCTCAAACACTCTTCCCTGGTCTGATGGAGATAAAGTGGACTGTCCTAGACTATAAAAATATTCTGATTCCACAAATAGAAAGTTTATACACAAAGAACTTCCTAAAAATGCTGGAGCAATGTACAGGATTCTGGATTGGTGAGTGTGTGGACTCAAAGTGGAATTTTAGGTAGATGAACAATGGATAATGTAATTGATGGTCAAAATTGTGCAAGAGACACTTGTGCTCACAAGATCATTGAAACAGGCAATGTGGCAACCTGTTACCATAACATCTGTGCAACCTACAGCAAAATGACAAGAAGCTCTAAGAAAATCTCCTGGATTTTGCAAGCTCTGATGCTGGAGAAAATTACAATAACCTAGTGTTTATTCTGTCATTGGCAAGTTTTCATGACTGGGGGCATAATGTGTTGAACAACACAGATAACCATCTGGTGGCAGAACATAGATGTGGTGTGTTTCTTCATACTTTTCACCAGAGTTCAACAGGATGGAATTTGGGAGTTACATCCGTATGTCTTCAAAAGAATGCCTCCGTTCTTTCACCGATATGACCACACAGATTATGTTAAATGGGATCTGTGTGCTTCCCTCTGGTGTTACTTGAAGAGTTCCATAGAGGCAATTGGGTTGTGAAATGTTCCAACTACAGATTCAATCAGGTAGATCAAGACCACTTCCAAGAGTGGCTCCATGCCACTGGTAAAAAGTGGAGGAGGAGGAGGAGGAATTATTATAGGTATAAAAACAAAGGCCTCAGCACTCAGCAGATGGGCTATCGCCTATAATCTACTTGATCAAATTGCAGCCCAAACCAGAAAATTGTTCAGTCTTGGACTTGATGACTGAATGATGTGCAATGAATCCACACCAGCACAAAAGGTGCATGGTTATGTTGATGAAGCCATTCAGGAAGCTCTGCTGAATGCAGAAATATTTGGCAGGAGCAACTGAATATCAGACTGCTGTAGCTATAGAAATGCCACTTTGGCATGCATGGGACTGGTAAATGCAAGTGGTGTATTGGCACATATAGGAACCGTTAAATTATGCTTGAAGAACAAATAGTAACTATTTGTAGTAGAATAAAAACCATAGACACTTGCTATTTTTTTAAAGTTTTACTTACGTTTTGAACTCCAATTTAGGAGGAGGTGAAATATTCAAAATTCAGATTGGTAACTTTTTTTCCCCCCAAGATTCATCACATTCAAGTTATGGAAGATAACATGTTTATCTACTTTTCCCCCAAAATTCCTCCTACATCTTATTTTATAGAAAGTGTGCTCAGTCTAAAGTGGGAGAGTTACAAGCCCAAGTGGAGGTGGAACCCAGACTCTAACTCTTTCCCCAGCCATACCAACTACCCCAGGTTCAATTTACCACTAAACTCAGGTGAAAGGTTTGTGTGTGTAGATGGAAGGGGGATTAGGGGCAACAAACAAGTAAGAGACCAAGCTAACTCTTCAGTGAAGACATACCAAATGATACACAGGAGGATCTGGGCTTGCTAGGAGAATGTTATTTGGTTCTGTTGTGTTCCTAATTTATCTTATAGTGAAGTGTAAGATAAATTAAGACCAAATATGCATGTAGGCGATCTGTTTTAAAATCCCCTTTCACTAATAGTTTATTCCAACTGCTAAATAAAGATACTTTGCTTTAAGAAGGCTGTTGCCTATCAGTGGTGGCAAGTTCCTGAATAGAAGAAATGCAGGTGCCCCAAACTTCTTTGGATCTAAAGGATGATAAGGTCTTTGTATATGTAGGGTAGTGCATCTAAGGTCTATTCTAAGGGTAAGGCACACCATCAAAAAATGCTGTTTTCTTAACTTGGGTTAGCTAACATGGGTTAAAATAGCAGCTGAAGACACAGCAACTCAGCATTTAACTTGGATTAGCAGCTCAAGTTCAACCCCAGGCTGCCTGATGGGTTAGCAGCTTGAGTTAAAGCCTAAATTAAAAGCTGAGTTTCCACGTCTTCAGCTGCTATTTTAACCCCAGTTAGCTAATCCAAGTTTTTTTGTTTTGTTTTTTTTTAAAATAGCTTTTTTTTGTAGTGCTGTGACGGGTTGGATCACAGAAACCCCCTTGGGAGCTGTCACCCGATATGCCAAGACTACTTCTATCCCGGTTTTCCCTGCCAGCTCAGGACTCCACCACCCTGTCTTGCTGAGCCAGACACTCCCGTCTGCTCCAGCACAGACCCAGGGTTTGAATTACTTGCCCCAAAGCTGCAGGTTTACCTGAAAACAGCTCACAGAAGTGTGCTTGTCTGTAGCACTCAGATGCCCAACTCCCAATGGGGTCTAAACCCAAATAAATCCCTTTACCCTGTATAAAGCTTATACAGGGTAAATTCATAAATTGTTCACCCTCTATAACACTGAGAGAGAGATATGCACGGTTGTTTGCTCCCCCAGATATTAATACATACTCTGAGTAAATTAATAAGTAAAAAGTGATTTTATTAAATACAGAAAGTAGGATTTAAGTGGTTTCAAGTAGTAACAGACAGAACAAAGTAAGTCACCAAGCAAAATAAAATAAAATGCGCAAATCTATGTCTAATCAAACTAAATACAGATAAGATCCTCACCAGTTCTAGAATGCTTCCTTTTACAGGCTAATCTCCTTTTAGCCTGGGTCCTTTTAGAACATGTCTGTGACCTTCTTTCCTTACATATTTAAATTCCTAGATTCACTCTTCCTTTTATTCCAATAGTCTTGAAACAATGAACAAAATTACCTTCTACTCCATGCTACCACAGTTACAATAATGCAACTTGTTAGTGTAGACAATATAGTGCAGCATGTCCTGAAGCCAAAGTTTTAATTTGAAGGGGCAGAGGCTTCATCTGTATGATTTTCTGAATTCAAGGGAACAAAAACAGAATGTTTTCTCCAGTATTGCTCTCTTCCAATTAAAATCCCCTGTACATTTTACTTCTACTGGATTGCTTCGCTCCATTACTGTCCATCAGCAGTCTCACTACAAACAAATAGTAATCAAGAAAAGGTTTTATGGGGAGCTTGACAGTTCCCCATGTTAACATAAGTTGTTCAATATGCTAGACAGAGCACAAGGGGAAAGGGAAATTCCTTTGTTAAACATCTGAAACCCTGAATTAGGGAGGGACACACTTATTTTAGGAAAATGAAAATCAGACAGATGAGTACATCCCCTTCACTCAAACCTTGTTTTGGTTTAGGATAAATTTTACTTTCCTTCTTACCATGCTCATTTCCTCCCTTAAGCCTTTCTATCTGCCCATTGTCCCTTTCCCCCATATTTATTTTCATACTCTGTGGCCCTTCAGCAGCTCCATGACTCCCTTCTGTTCCATGATTATCTGTATTCCAGGCACACCTAAAGGACCATGTGAGATCAACATCCCATTGTGCGAGGTGCTGTACAAAACACATTGTAAGCTTTTCATGCCAGGGAATGTTTCTTGCATTCTAAATAGACAAGATAGGAGAAAGAAAGTATTACTCCCATTTTACAGATGGGGAACCTCAAGCACAAAGAAGAGCAACTTACCCAAGGTCACACTGACAGTTTGTGGCAGAGCTGAACATATTAAACCAGATCTACTTAGTACCAGGCCAGTGTCTTGACTGCAAGACCATCCTTCCTCAGTGCTAGAGCTGGCCCAGAAATGGAAATCCCTTCCTGTGAAAAAAATTAATTTTTGAAAAAACAAATATTCATCCTGAAGGCCTCATCCGTGTGATTGTTTTTGTTCCTGTGAATTCAGACAAAGGGCAGTACAGTATCTTAATTGACTTGAGAGATCCACCTGTTTTCAGTACAGTATCGTAATTGACTTGAGAGCTCCACCTGTTAACACAAACCGTAATTAGACTATCTCAACATTTAAAACACGTTCTTGTTTGTTTTTCCACAGGAAGGGTTCCCAAGAAAGATTCTGGTTTGGGAGAGGCAAAACAGAAGTTTTTGGCTTCTCAGGAGCCCATCTGTGAAACTGATAAGAGCTGCCAGCCCGCCTGCTCAGCATTCCTACTCCCATCTCTAGGAGGCAGAGATCATGGTCACTTCGTCTCCCTGTTCCTCTTCCTTGCTCTGGGGCTGAGAGACATAGAGCTTGGGACACTCAGCCTTCCTGCCTCCCTCACTCCTCCCCCCCCACAGCTCCAGGAGCTGGAGGGGAAGAGGGCTCAGTTTTCCTTTCGTTTCCCTTTGCAATTAAAGATGAGTTTTCACAGAAATAGGAATTTTAGCACATTCTTGTTGATCTCTCTTTGCTGCACTATTTACATTTCAGTTTAAACTGGGGATATCAGCCACAAAATTCATTATCATCTGTAGCACAGCACAGACTCATCCCTGCGGCGCCTCATGCTGGTCTTCCTCAGGAATTAGCTCTTCGACCCAGAGGCGCCATCTGCAGGCCGGTGATCTGCTTGCCGCTGGCTTCTGTGTCCCTCCCAGGACCCTGGTGCCCTTATTTCAGGGTTCTGCCTCCTGCAGTACCCCACAGTCTTACTGGGTTTCCCCACCCCCTATCTCCATGTCACCTCAGTCATGGTTACTGCCAGTCTCTGTTTAGCCCCCGCGCCCTGGGGCAGACTGCAGTCTATCAGCCGATCATCACAGGCAACAAGGAGTTTGGACTGGCTGACTTTACCCACCCTCCGGTTGCCCTTCTGCAAGCCCAATACCTAGAAGTCCTAGAACTAGGCCCTGCAGCCTGGGGAGTTGCTGGCCTAGGGCTTCTCAGCTCCTAAGTCCTTTCCCCAGCCCTGCCTCCCTTTAGGTCCCCAGGGTGAGTTCCCCAGCAGCCAGGCCTGTCTCCCTCTCAAGTCAGAGTGAGGCTGCTACTTCTGGCTTCCAGCCTCTTTATACAGGCCAGCTGGGGCCTGATTGGGGCATGGCCCCGGTGCGGCTGTTTCCCCAATCAGCCTAGGGTTTTCTCTCTCAATCCCAGCCCCTTCCAAGGGCTATCTTTAAACCCCTCAGAGCAGGAGCGGGTGACCACTCCACTGCATCATCCATTAACAGTACTTTGAGATCCTCAAAAGTAAGGCACTTATATACATGCAAACCAATTTACAAATATTAGTGAATTAAGCCTCGCAACACCGCTGATGTAGGGATATATGAACCTTATTTTCTAGGTGGAGAAACTGAGCTATAGAGAGGGTAAATGATATACTCAAAGGTCACAAACATGCCTGCATAGAGCCAAGAACAGAATTCAGACTTCCAAGTGTCAGGCTTCAGACATCCTGTGGAACTCACTGCCATAAGGTATCATTGAGTCCAAGGGTTTAGCAGCATTCAAAAGGGACTAGACATGTATTTGAGTAACAAGAACATTCACAGTTTTGATGGATAGGATTTGTTTAAAAAGTGGTATACTCATTTACACTTCAAGTATGAGCCACATTCTGATGGTGATGTATGTGGGAGATGGGAGAGTAAAGTCTTCACATTGGAATTGTTATTCCAAAATTGCTCACTATTGGGTTTCTTGCACTGTCATCTGAAGTATCTGGTACCCACCATTGTTGGAGACGACATGATACCAGACTAGATGGACCCTTCCTCAATGCTGAATTCATACTTGTCTTGTTATTGTAAGCATTACATTTAGAAACAAATTTTGTCCTAGAGATTAACAAATTCTGTCTGTGTTGGGTCAATTAGAAAGAGAACTTCAGAAATTATTCAAACATTTAAATCTGAGGCCTATTTCCTTGAACACAGTAGTGAACCTCAATACCTGCTTTGGCAGCTCACAGGGAGAGGGACGGTCTGTCACACAGCCAGGATCTATGCCTTATAGGGCTTTTTAAATCAAAATCAACATATTGATTAGCACCCAGAAAGAAATGGGGAGTTGATACAATTATTAGAGAATGGAAATAATATTTTCCCCCATGATTAACTTCTCTAACCAAAATGAGCATCTATTTTGCATCAGCTGTTGTTCCCAGGTTGTCTTCAGGTTGCTCCACATACTGTGGACTGGGTTGCAATAATTTAGTCTAGAAGTCAGATGGCAACAGTGAGAAAGAAAAGGTCACCAGCAGCTAGTCAAATGAAGATATCACAAGAAAACCACAGCATTTTTCGGCACTGATGCCACTTGTAATTCAGTACCAAGTAGGGACCCAGAAGCACACCCATATGGCACAGCTCTTGGTGGAAAGGAGGATGGATCCCCTCACTAATGGGGCAAAGCAAGTGCTGCCACCATCACAACTACCTTTCCCTATAGATCCTTCCCCTAACCCACTAACTTCACCTCCCTCTTGTTGGGGATTAAGCTTCAACCACCTTGCCCTCAGCCAAATCCCATTCTCAGTCAGACACTAGGAAAAAAGAGACCCAACCTCTTCTGGGTGAGATGAAAAATCAGGCTGAGTTGCATGTAATCTGCATTCTGATGGCCCTACAGACTGGACAGTGAAACTATCTCAGTGACTATCTCAGTTCAACCAATGAGACTAATGCGGTCTCTGTGTCATACTGAAATATCATCTGAAAGAGACTGGAATAGATCCAGATTCTGATCTCATGTTGGGTGTCAATCCATTGACTTCTGACACAACTCTGGGTTAAATAATTTAGCTAGGATCAGAATCTAGCTAGTGTTAACAAAAGCAAGTAATAAGATGGTGATAGCTATCTCATTCATTGGTACTGGTTTCAAGTTTTTTGTTTGTTATGCAGTTCCCTATCCAAGAGTTGAAATGTATTTGCATAAGAGAGGGAAGCAAAAAGCATCTTTACATAACTTTTGCTAGGATTTGAAGTTCCTAATGGAGATGACACAGGACTCTGTTGAAGGGCTTTCTTTATGCTGCACTTTTCTTCTGCACAATGATAACCTGAAGTTTTGAACTGTGGGGTGAATACTGAATAGTCACATCTTTTTCTCCATTTTTTTTAAAGGATGATGTTCATTCAATAGCACAACACCAAAGGGTATATAATTATGAAAGGGTGAAAGAAGTTGCATTCAAATTACCCATGAGTCCAAATGCTTGGCTCTGTATAATTACTTTCAAATTATTTCTGTCAAACACGCGTTATAGTTGAGTTAGTCGTTTATATTTTTAAAAGAAAATTAGGTAAATCAAGAAAGAACTTATTCAGAATTTTTAATGAGACTAGATCATTCTTTAAAAATAAGTCAGGGTTTTCAGACTGGAAATAAAATCAGCAAATTAAATACAATGAATATTCTGGGAGTGAGATTTGCAAGTTAAAGGCTAAAATTCCAGCACACAAATGCATAACATTACTCCTGATAGTTTTTGAAAATGATGACCTCAATACATAAAATTGGAGATAAAAATTGTTTTCCTGTTAAATCTTTGCATGTTTTCAATTAATTTCCTTTGCTATGAATGTCTAGGCTGTCCTGCTTTCACATCTTAGCAGCGACTGAAAATTCAACAAATTATAATATTGTAACATAAATGAAGATGGACTCATTTTCTGAAGCAAGATCCACATGTTCTAGCCCCAGTTAGGTCTACATTTGAGAGACCTAAATTAACAAGAAGTCCAGAAATTGCAATCATTAACACAGATTAATGTAAATCTTCCTTTGTGTGTTACACACAATTCTTTTAAATCTAAATAACCAGAAAGGGATAGATTTTTGGCATTGTGCAGGGGAAGGGAAAGGGGAGACGAGTGTAAGAACCCTTCCCACACACCTTGTGCATCCTGTGCCAGACAGGGACAATTGTATACCCATGCTCCAGGGAATGCAAGGTCTGTTCCCTGTATGTGCTTTCCTATGCATAAATCACTCCAAAGGGAATGAGGCAATTGTCGGTGGTACATCCTAATGAGTGATGCATCCTGTGCACTTCTCAGGTCCATCTGGGATCTCAGAGATGATTACCTCTTTCTGGTGTTCATTCCCTCCTCTAGCTCCCTCTGCACTGCATCCAACGCAGGCCTGTGCCTAGGTGGCACATTATTGAACCAGAGAAAGGGAAAAGCCCTTAAGCAATATGTTGTGGTAGAAATGTTTTATCAGTATGAATTTGGGATATCAGTACCATAGCTGATGTAAGCAATTCCAAATGTATCTCAATAAAGTCAAATTTTATACAATCCCACATGATCATGCACTTTATATATTCCACATTTTACAGAAAAGCTATTTTAGAAATGTTGTAGAGATTTAGACATTCGCTGGTGGCGCTTTCTGATTTTGTTTTCCATCATCCTGTAAAGCTAGGCTCCCTTTGTACCATGAGTCCCACTATCCAGGCATCCGAGGCAGAAAAATTATAATATTTACCTAATACACCTCTACCCCGATATAACGCATCCCGATATAACACGAATTTGGATATAACACGGTAAAGCAGCACTCCAGGGGGGCGGGGCTGCGCGCTCCTGTGGATCAAAACAAGTTCGATATAACGTGGTTTCACCTATAACGCGGTAAGATTTTTTGGCTCCCGAGGACAGCATTATATCGGGGTAGAGATGTACATCTGTTCAATAGGTTATAACATCAGAATGTTATGGTCAGAGATGTTTATGTCTAATAGAGCTAGCAACAAATGTCTCAACACTGTAGATGGCGGTGGGGGATTGCTGGCTTTTTAATAATATAAAGCCCCCATGAATCATGAGCTGTTAGACTCTTTGCATGTCATCAGTCCAGGACTGATATTTCAATAATTTGACTAGTCTGACGCCCAGGACAAGTAAATTATTCCCTACTGCATTGATGTGGGCTGGGGTGGGGTGGGCGGTTTGTAGGGAAGATAATGGAAAATTCCTCTGTCAGACTGAGGGATATTTTTGTTTTGAGAATTGTGGCTGTTTGGGCTATGTAGAGGGGTTAGATGTTAGAATAGTCTTGGTGTTGTGAATTAGTGGTCAGTGTTAGAAGAGGTAATCAAATGTGCACTCTGTGTGCAACTTAGTACATTGCATCTGACCAGATATGTATTTTTGGCTACATAAATACTCCCACACACCTACTTATAAGTGTGGTGGCGATAGACATATTCAATAGCAGAACCTTGGGGGGAAATAAAAGTTAATACGCATCTGCAGTTATCAGGAACTCTGCCCACTATCCATTTTCCTCTTAGAATACCTCACACTTTTAGGTATCAGAAAGCTATTTTTACTGTTTTAGCGGGACCATTCAGTGCAACAAAAATAAGTCTACTTACAGAACTGCCAGCTGGGTACTTGCTGCTTTATTTCACTGCATCACAACAGTGTGGGGTTGGGGGAAGGGGAACTCCCACTGATTAAACAGGAACTGAGGGAGGGGCTGAAGCATGGCTGTATCCCATAATACTCTGGGGGTAACCCAGTGAACATCATCATGACCATTTTTCTACATTTGGCTATTTCTACGTTATGGACCTTACAGCGGCACAGTACAGCTGCAGCTGCATTGCTGTAAGTTCTGTGTAGCGATTTTATGATGTCAAGAAGCAGTGGTAGCTGTGTCAGCTCTCCTGCCAACATAGCACCATCCATATCGCCACTTTTCTTGGTGAAACTTACAGTGTTATGGGGGTGTTTTTTTCACACCCCTGACCTACAAAAATTTTGCAGACAAAAGTGCTAGTGTAGACAAAGCCTTAGTCTTTCCAAAAGTTTTGTGATTCCCTCTCATCCCCGCACACTCAAACTCATGGTACCTAGGACATCTAGAGTGAGATTCTCAGCCATGCTGCAGCTCCTGTATGCGGTGTGTAAAGTGGCTCTAAATCCTCCAGCTCTGGCTATGAGGGAATTCCCAGATGCAGGGACTGATGAAGACAGTCATAGACTGTTTTTCTAGGATTGTCATGCAAGCCCCAATGTGGGGATGTGTTGTTGGGTAGCCAGTAGGGTGCATCATGGTGGGATTGTGCTGGGCCAGAGTATAGTGATGCTTAAAATCACCTTTAACCTTCATCCCCTGGGGTGTGACTTCTATGCTGTCTCTCTAAAACTATGACTACACTGCAGCTGGAGGCATAATTTCCAGCTAGGGTAGATATACACATGGTAGCTTTGAAGTATCAGTGTACTTGCAGCGGCAGCATGGGCTAGCCAACCAAGTACTTACCTAGGGTCTTGGACACTATTATACTTCGGCGGCTAGCTCATTCCGCCATCCACGTCACTGCAGCTACCTTCCTATTTTTAGCATGCTAGCTCAAATCAGAGCTAGCACATGTTCATCTATCAAGGTGACCAGATAGCAAGTGTGAAAAATCGGGACACTTTCTTTTTTGGAGGTAGAGGGGTGTAAGACAAAGCCCTGAATGTTGTTACATTCCCGATAATATTGGGATGTCTGGTCACCCTAACATCTATCCAAGATATAAATTACACCTCCAGCTGTAGTGTACTCTAAAGGGGACAGACGAGAATTTCAACCCTACCCTGGAGTGGTGAGCTATAACTTCTTTTAGGGGGGGATTTGAGGGCATTGTCCCTTCCTGTGTAAATGAACATTGCAAACTCATGTTGCCAAAAATCTTAAGCAAGGTGTGTGTGTGTGTCTTTATATATAAATATGTGGCACAGAGATCTTTTTTCAAAATGAGTATATATGAGAATGTATATGTATGGAGAATACATAAAACAACTTCCCTCTTTTCCAATATTCTCTCTTCACTTACAAGTAACAACCTAGGAAATAAGTATTAAAACTTGCCTGGATCCCACCTCTCCTGGATATCTCAAAAGCATGAAGTTTCACATAAAAGCTGCTTGTCCAGTTATACTGAAAGAAGGACAGGAGACATTTGATATGGGTTTAATCAAGCTACAACTTTATTATTAGATGTCTGGGACTACCCAACAGATAAGTGTACAATGCGGGTAACCCCATGTTTATTCCATAATTACCCTGGGGGTGCTTCTGCTAGCTCCCCCTCTTTTTTCCATCCACGTGCTCCCAGTCAATCCACTGTTGGGACGTTACCATCCAGCCCCTCTCTCTTGGGCTATAAGAAAGGGGGGTTGGCTCCCTTCTGTACCAATCATAGGAGTTATCAACCTCCCCCTCCATTCCCTTCCTTTAATAAACAACTCCTTTTTAAGTCCTTTTCCAAGCCATTTATCCGGTCACTGTTTCTGATCTGCTAAGGAGATCATTTCCTTTTAGATGATTAGGCTGGTAAGACATGGTGGATATGCATACAGAGACATTTGTGATACAGTAATTTTCATAGTAACATTTCACAATAACTCCATAATGTCAACCAGAATTCATAAATTGTACAGACAAATTACTAGATTTCATGATAATATGCAATATCCTCCTTATTAAGATGTGGAAACTGAGCAACATAAGTGAAGTGACTTGTCCAGTGACATTTGTTAAAAGTAGACTGGCCTTTTCTTGTTTTTTTGTTTTTCATTTTAAGTTTTAAGGGAAAGTATGTGCTTTGCCTCTAAGAGAGAACTCTCAGCCCAGAAGAAGGGTTGGGGTTAAGGTAACTTTAGGACATCTTTGCCTCATCCCAATCCTTGACTGTTACAGGGACTGGACAGGCCCCCAGCATTACTTACAGCAGTGGTTCTCAACTAGTGGTATGCATACCTCTGAGGGTATGCAGAGGGCTTAATCAGCTTATCTAGATATTTGCTTAGTTTTACAACAGGTTACAAAAAAGCACTAGCAAAGTCAGTACAAACTAAAATGTCATACAAAGAATGACTTGTTTCCATTGTTCTATATATTATATGGAAACAACGTGCACATGCACACTGTATTACACATGCATTTTGTGTCATTTACTGCTGCATGCAAACATGTTAATGATGTTGAAGTTGTCATGCTGTGCTGTGTTGTAAAAATGGATAGATTTTTAAAAGAAGGAGCTGGAAGTGGTGATAGTAAAAATGGTAAGAAATTGAAAATGATTGAAAAAGCAGTCAGTTCTGTTAGGAATATATTGCTTTTGGAGTCACATCTACAAATAGTGATCCACCTCAAGCTTTGTGTTTCCTTTGCTGGAAAACTATCAAATAACAGTATAAAGCCAGCGTATTTGCAACAACATTTGAAAACCAAACGCCCTGTGCATGCAGGTAAACCAGTAGAATTTTTTTCAAAGAAAGCTTTCTGAGTTCCAGACTTGCCAGGTTAAAATGAAAAAAGCTTCAGCTATTTCTACAAAAGCACTTGAAGATTCATATGTAGATCATTTGGCCCACTTGACATCTGAGTTCAAGTCATATTTCCCCAACATTCGACACAACTCAGCTCAACTCAACCGGATAAGAAATCCATTCATTTTGTCGGATATTAGCAGCAGTAACCTCTCTGCCAGTCAGCAAGAAAATCTTCTTGAGCTGTCCTCAGACCATGGTCTGCCAATTAAGTTTAATGACTCCATGCTAACCCAGTTCTCGTGTTTAGTACAGAAAGAGTACACCAACCTTGGGAACTGTGCTTTGGATATTCGGTTACCTTTTGGGTCAACATATCTTTGTGAAGTCTCATTTTCTGCTATGACTGCAATCAAGACAAAGAGTAGAAATAGACTCAATGTGGAGAAAAATGTAATTGTTGCTGTTGCTTCACTGCCTCCCAGAATGACAAGGCTCACAAGTGAAAAACAGGCTCAAGTATCACACTGAAATGTAAGTACAATATTTATATTCCAATCGATTTAATTTATAATTATATGGTAAAAAATGAGAAAGTACGCAATTTTTTCCGTAGTAGTGTGCTGTGACACTTTTGTATTTTTATGTCTGATTTTGTAAGCAAGTAGATTTTAAGTGAGGTGAAATTGGGGACACACAAGACAAATCACAGACTCCTGAAAGAGGTACAGTAGTCTGGAAAGGTTGAGAATCACTAACTTAGAGAACGCTGGGGCCCTATTTAAGTTACAGTGGGGCTGCTGTATGGGCTGCAGCACTGCTCAGAATATCTGCAGCGCTAGGTGTTGCAGCTCTTCACCTAACATGGCTCCTGCCCTCAGCCCCACTTATGGCATGCTCCCTATGAAAGGCTTGCAAAATGGTTCTTAGACTCATAGACTCATAGACTTTAAGGTCAGAAGGGACCATTATGATCATCTGGTCTGACCTCCCGCATGATGCAGGCCACAAAGCCGTCCCTACCCTTTCCCTTGACTCTGCTGTTGAAGTCCCCAAATCCTGTGGCTTAGAGACTTCCAGGTGCTTCGGACTTGAGGACATGCAGCACCCGTGTCTACCACCTATTCTGATAGGAAAAGTCTTTATCCCAGACTTGCCTTTTATACCTGCCCACCCACAGAACTCCATGACTGCATCCATGTATGTGCAGTCTTTCTTTATGAGTCCTTTACCCCTATAGTGGTAACAAATACAGTTGGAGCCTCCTTGTTCACCCCTTCTATCCTCTTCCTGGGTTTTGACGAAGGAGGTTCCTCAACCTTCTTTCCCTTTCGTCTTGCAACTATCTCTATACTGCCTCCACAAGGGAGCCCTCCCCATGTTAGATCCAGGGTTTTTAGGACCTCTGTTTGCCACTCCAGCCCTTTTGTCGGCTGTAAACAGCTATCAAAAAAGGTGAGGATCTCAACTAAAATATTTAAACAACCACTATTTTTCTTTTTGAGTGTGTAATTTCTTGCTTGGTATAAAACACACACAACCAAATTGTTGGCAATGGAACCCTGAACCCAAACTGCAGTTACGATTACAACAGTGAAAAACGAGTTAAAAATTAAAACCTTCTAAAAGTTCTCACTGATCATCATAGTTCCTACACTGGTCCTTCCCTACCTCCTCTGATTCTCCATACCCAGGGTAGCCTGCATCATTTTTATTTATTTTGGACTGTTTATCAAATTCTTATACAAGTAAAGAAAAGCTTTGTAGAGGAAAAAATATATAGCAGACATGGCTGGAATGGATGGACCAAAGGCAACAAGAAGTACAGTATATCAGAAACCACATACATTTTCCAGCTTTTTCTTTAGAAGAGTTTAGAGTGCTGTATAATGATTTAGATAGTCGTAGAATACATTTGCTCCATATATGAGTAGTGTGCAACTTAAAGTGTTCTGAAATACAAGACCATTATCAAACCATTTAATGTAGACTTTCTTTCCTGCAGCCATTAACTCTAACTACTGCACACATGTCTTTCAGCCAGTTGTTAAAATCCTGTAGTTTAAGATCTTTCCATTTTTCCTTATTTTTGGAGCAAATGAGATTAAATTGTCTACAAAACTTTTTAGAGCGGATTCAAAGTTTCTGAGTAGCACTGCAGATATGAAAGCATTCAGACTCCCAGATAGACCACAAACGCTCTTTAGGAGGATATTCAGATAGTTAACATAAGTGTTCTAGCATTCTGCTTAGTTTAATAGAACTCTTACAAGATACTTACTACAAGTTAATATAAAGGTTAGATTTTATGCACTCCTTATAATACAAATCTTTAAGGTATAGTACTAGCCATTAAAAGTTAAAAGGTCAGCTCTTCAGCTGGTGTAAACTGACATAGCTACTTTGACTCAAGCAAATAACTTTCTAGTGGTTGGCGAAAAGGACCTCTGTATTTGTTTTCTTTCCTATCTCTATATTGATGGAATCTAAGACATTCTAACATCACAGTTTCTTTCTGCCTTGTTCAGGAAATTCAGTCATGGATGCATCCAACTGCTCTTCCTGCATAAGTTGGGCACCTAGCTCATGATCCAAGGCCCCCTTAAATCAACATAAAGACCACCACTGATTTAAGTAGATTTTGAATCAGGATCCTACCTCACTAGAATAGATACTGGTATTGTAGTAGGCTTAGTTAAAGCATAATATTTTATAACTGATAAGTATGCTTAATTGCTCTGATGCCTGTTTTTGGCAATATTCCTTTAAGTTATTTGTATTATTTTACTGTTTATTGGCCTGAGCTGGAATCAGGGCCCCATTGTGCTAGGCACTGTATAAATATAGTCCCTGCCCTAAAGAATTTACAATTTAAATTGACAAGACAGACAAAGGAAGTACTATTATTAGAACCCTGTGCAGATCCAAACATTTGGATCTGCATCCAGTCCGCATCTGGAACAATTAACTTGTATCAGACCCGCAATCTGCACTCCACCTTTTATATGTGTCTGCATGTGCACCCACACCAGCACCCTATTTCGCTGTCAGAGCCCTGTGCATATACAAAAGTTTGGATCCGCATCCGATCCGCAAAGATGGTAAAGGATATGACTGCATCCACATCCACAGATGCAGATATCCATGGATATAAAGCAGATATCCAGGGATTGGCAGGGCTCTAACTATTATGTCCATTTTAGAGATTTGGAACCAAGGCACTGAGAGATTACATGGTTCACTGAAGGTCACACAGCAAGTTTTAGGTATAGCCAGAAACTGAACACAGATCTCTTGAGATCTACTTTCACGTCTTAACAAGATCATCATTCCTCTCATGCCAGGAAATGTCATTTTCCAGCCGTTCTCTTAAGAGCCTCATGATCATAGTTAGATTTACAATGAATTTTGTCAAATAGATTTTTATCATTTTAAATCTCCGAGGATCTGGTTTACATTGTGAAGTGGGCATTTCAACTATTGATTTTATTTTATGTGAATAGGGAGTTAAGCCATCTTCTCTTAAAGTATGTCCAATATAGATAATTGCTATTATACCAATCTTATTTAAGTTCAGTGTAAGCATTCTTTCTCTTGTTCTCTATAAAATGTTCACAAGTCTTTCATTATATGTCTTTAAGATGGCAGTAGGTTGTTCCATTGTCACAACAAACATCCCTATAGAAAAAGGAAACATTCTGCATTATAACCTCTGCATGTTATAATGTCTTAAATATTTGAGACTATTCATTTTAATATCTTAGGAAGAGAACTGATTCACTTGTACTTTTAACATTCACATGGTGCATTGAAAATCCTAACATAGCTTGACTCCTCTAACCAAAATGCATGTCTTGCATTTAATATTGAGAATATTTTTTGCTTCTGAAAGCTTAGCTTCTACTTCAACAGTTTTCATGGGATGTTTTCATGCCTTAGGGTTTTACTGAAATCACTGGGATCTGTGCATATCCATATTTTATTTGGCTTTTATATTACAGCTACTGAACTAACAGTCGGAGTTTGCACCAACGTTTCAGTAACTCTTAGCTTTTTGAAATCATCAAAGGTAAGATTTTTCTTTATCTGTTGGGGGGAAAGTAGAATTCCTCTTAGGGGATGGATAATTGAAGTGACTGATTTGTCTATCTTAATGTGCTATTCTCTCCAGAGGATGCTCACCTAGGATAGTATCTGAGATTTCTTCCTGTATGCTCCTCTAAGCTTAATGTATGCAGTTTTATGGCATTTACAGCAACATGTCTTTAACTAACTTAATGGTTAACCAGATTCTGATCTTACCATAGGCAGTATACCTACAGTTACTGTTCGGAAATGTACAAAGCAATACTAGTTTTCAAAATAAGTTATAACAGCTATCTGCACTATTTTCATGGCCTGAATACAAAGCAAGCATTGTTTTAGCTGTTTCTTTACAGTTTTATTAGCTACACTATTATTTATTTTCTTTGAAAACTATGAGCCAGATTCTCTTCTGTGGCTGAAATTCACTCAGTACAAGGAAAGGAAGTGCCTTCAAAGAGTTATGACTCCCTGATCCCATGCCCCAGTATATGTTCACTAGCCTGAAAACATGTAAAGGTTGGAGAGACCAGGATATTTTGTGCAGAAAGTCATGTAGCAAGCAGTAGCAGGGGTTGGAAAGAAGGGAAGGCCACCCAAATATTTCAAGACGTTTGCCAAGGGCATTTAGTTCATCCCTGCCACCCTAAGCTTTCTATAAAAATATATATTTTTATTGTGCTTTATTCAGCTGATTTAAAATGTCTCGGGAGAAGGGGTTTTCATGACTTTCAACAACATCCAGAAGCCCCAACCAAGATCAGGGTGCTGTATATACACATAGTAAGAGACAGTCCCTGCCCTAAAGAGTTTACCATCTAAACAGACAAAACAAAGGGTGGGAGGAATGAAGTATTAATAGCCCCATTTTACGGATGAGAAAATGAAGGCATAGACAAATCAAATGATTTGCTCGCATTCACACAGAAGTACATGGCAGAACTGGCAATTGACCCAAAATCACAGTCCAGTGCCTTAAATACATGACTGTTCTTCCTCTCTAAGATTAGTGTACAATTACAAGATTCCTTGTAGGATTTACATTTCACATTCCAAGGGCTTTACTCAGCACTCCATACTTCTATTAAACTCAGTCAAATGGGAGTTTTTCCTGAGTAAAGTATTAGTAGGGAGTGCTGAAAAGGACCCAATATATATGATTATTAGGAATTCAGTCTACATGTTCAATTGCTTACTTTAATCAAATTATTCCTTGTTACACCCATTTGTATCACCTTAATAGTTTCTCTCCCTTCTTTAAGTTTATAATCTTCAAGTAATAGTAGAAAGCTATAAAATGCATTAAATTTATAATGGTGCAGAACTGGCAGTACTGCCGTTAAGGAAGGGATCCATTCCCTATATAACCTGCTGCAGTACTGCGGTTGGCATCTAATAATTTATTTATATTGGACTGTCAAAATAAACTAGTGTCCTGTTTGTATCTGAATATAACATCTTAAAGGACCTTTTAAAATGTATCAGAATAACATTTTTTCTCCTAAATGCAAATATCTCCAAATGCTTATTCATACTAACTTCGATACTGTGAAGGATGAACTATAAGAATCTAAATGACTAGAACATGATTTATTGAATATATAGGATGCTTAACAAGAATGAATAAAGAGCATATACAATCATATATGTGTATAATATTTCCTGACAGAGCAAAAGTGTTTTTTTATTTCTAGCTGCAGATAAAAGAATGTAGTGTTTGTTCACCTAATGTCTATTTCATTCCATTTCACAACATAATTCGTAATTTAGAACCTTAGTCTTTTTTCTTAAGATTACCTATTATTAGTATATCCACCCTTATGGGGATCAAGATGGAAGAAAAAGCAAATATAGCCCAGAATGCACAAAACTAGAAAGCTATGGAGATCAAAAATTTCTTTAACCATTTTGTATGGAAACTCACTTCTTCCTCAGCCTAATTAAGTGAGATGAATCATTTATCATCATTGATTGTATCAGCAATGTTTCCAAAATGATGGAATATCAGGACTAAAACAACTTGGGGATCATGCATCATCATCTCGGAAATTTGATTGAACATTTAAAAATGAATAAAAAAATAGCAGCAATTAAAGGTTCTATTCCCAAATGTTTTGTACAAGGTCACAACATTTTTTCTTGCTCACAAAATGTATGTTCTTGCAAAACACTTCTGTGAATCTACCTTTTTATGGATTAAAAATAAAGTACTAGTACAGTGCTACATTTAAAAACCTGTGATAATTATTTAGAATGCTTGAAAAATTCATGATTTAAATCAGTCTAAAAAATTAGTCCACTGATGCATGAGGACACAACTCTAATAACTTCTATGGAATTGCACCCATTTCCATCAGTGAAGAATTTGCCCAAATGAGTCTAAATGGAGATATGCAAATGTTTCTAGGTTTGCTTCAAATTTTGTGTGTCAGAAATAGTTTACGGACATTTTTTGCATAGGTTTTCCTAGACCAGGAACTTGGACCAATGAACATATTGGAAAACACCATGTGATTTGTCTCATTAATTTTTCCAGCAACACATTTCAAACTCAAAATTCATCAATGAACAGCAGCTTCAAAATGTTCATGGTTATCCAGGTGGAGCAAAGAGTCTTTATAAAGTTACACTGGACAAAAAAATGGAAAACATCTTTTCCAAACCTAAGCAAATCACAATTTAAGGCCAAATACCGTGGGACCTTCCTGAGCTGATTTTGAGCTTGATATTTCCCCTTTCCAATTGTATAAAGAATTAAGGACAATGTAAGTTAGGAGCCTAAATACCTTGGAGGGTCTGGGCCTTGGTCTATTCCTGTAGTGTAAGGTCACAATATAAACCCCCTGAAACCCATCACTGGTGAAGTCAGTGGAACTCAGGAGTCTATATAACAGGATCTGATTTTAGCTTCAGGTCCATAATGTTTTTCTATCAAATATGTCATCTAGAAGAATACTGTGAATAATGTATACTGATCAGAATTCCTTCATTAACGCAGAAGAACAAATATATCAATATTGTATTAGAATAATATCTCCCAGCAGTCATGTCAACTTAAGGGCTTCAAAGGGCAGTATGCATTTTGCAACATGCACTATTAAAAATTAAATTATTAAAATGATATTTGAATAAAAAGCAAACTACAAAGTTATAGGAATCATCCAATTTAAACCAAGTGTTTAGATTAAGTGGTGGTTCATATTTGAGAATATTCAAGTGCCATATAAATTTTATTTCTTTATTTCTTTAAAGAAAATGTAATTTTTTTTATTGTCAGGATGATTGTTATTCCTATTTGCAAAACAAGAATTATTGATAGGAATATCTTACTTTAATACCATCTGTAAAATTTTGTAGGCAACATTTGTTTCTACAGTATTTTGCCTGGTTGTATCACATTTCCACATTACTATATGCCTCTGCAGGAAGCTTCATATAATGGCAGTGCTTGAAAGGTTAATGGCATTCATTGCACTACTAATCTATTCTTTCAACCACTGATTAGCATTGAAATTGATTCCAAGCTTTTTGTGGCTGAAATTATATTAATCTAGTCTTTGCTGTTAAAAACGTAACACCTATTTCATGTTACCAGGTGATAACACATTATTAATTTGATGGCTTCCATTGTTCCCTCTTCTGTAGAACACCTGAAAGTGTGAATGTTGGTCAAAAATACACTTTCCATTCATAAGGAAAAAAAGCTACAGCACCAGACATCAAAGCACATTTGAAATGTACATCAGGACTAGGACTAATATTTATGAATGGCAGGTGCCAATAAGGATGGATGCCAGCATTACATTTTGTCCAAGTGGACACAACACTACAGCTCATCAACAAATAAAACAACTCCTAAAGATAATCTATTACAGACACATTGAAGGATGAAAACAGAAGCCACACTGAACTGCCACTAGCCTGTCTCCATTTTGCTGCTCAGATCCCAAAGTCTCCATCCTAACTCTCACCAACTTGCTTAAACGCAAAGCCCAGATGCACAATTCCAAGGTCTGTAGCACCATACAAAACACACTGTCCAAGAAAACATCAAACCTCACTGTGGAATCTTAAGCCTCTTTGTGAAAAGAAGCACAGAAGGTGGGTTTGATGACTAATTTGCAGGAAAAGGAACCTGGATGAGCTCCCCTCTCTGGTCAGTCACCAGGCTGCTGTATGGGACCCAGTCTTTAGATTCTATATATGTTTAAGCTTACTAAGTCCAACATTTCACACACACATTTGGGGTAGTGACTGCAAAGCTAGTACTCATTCTTGAGATCTGAGCCTCCCTAAGGTCCAGCTGCCCTGTGCCTCAAGGTCAGTGTGGACCCACCAAGTCTTCCCAGTAGCTCACACATGTCTTCTCCAGACCTCCACCTTCATAAGTACCCTGCTTTATCATTTAACTCTTTGACAGTTAAAAGTAGAAGGCACACAGGCTTTGAAAAATAATTTCTAAACTAATCATCCTTTACTCATAGATGACGCACAAGAGGTATACAGATCTATGGAAAAACAAACAACTCTGACCCTCACTTTCCTCACCCTCCTGGAAGTCCTTTGTATCTTAGTCAGTATCCTCCAGGGTGTTCAGGATCCTCCTGCTCTGTCTTCTCTTCTGGTTCTTGTCTCTCCTCTCCTTGCTAGAGAGAGTCTGCCTCCAGTCCTTCCCAGGGTTTTTACATTCTCCAATCCTCTGTGTTTGTTACGGTGGAGCCGAGACATTTCCAAGTTGATAGTGTTTGGCCAGTAGTATCCATTTTCCTACTAAAGCCCTGGCTCTGCCCCAGGCTGGGGATGGTTTGGCCCCCTTGGATTTGGACAAAACAACCAAAGGTCTTGAGATCTGTATTGTTTGGCTAAATGTCCAGTGATTGGGTTATATACAATCAGTGTCTGCCTTTCTGCAGACGTGCAAACCCCCACCCAGGACTAATGTTACTGTTGGTATCCATGTAGCAGACATCATGACAGTAATCAAATAGTCAAAGATGTATAGTATATTTATAAGAAATACAAGTATCGTCCATGTTCATCAAAGGTATTGGCCCATCTATCAATCTCTGAGATAGTGGGAGACCTAACTATTTCCCCACAAAAATGTTATCCCTGCTAAAGGGAAATCTCACCATTTCTGCCAGGACAGAACACTACAGACACACAAGACTCGACCTAGCTAGCATACCCCATCAGCCAACTTTGTAAGACATCAGTCCAAGACAATATGTCAATACTGAAAAGATACGCTCCCATGACCAAGAGCTGCTTCCCATATACTCATATGTAAGGCAGTCATTGGAAAGGTTCATGTGCTTCAGTTTGGTCCCCAGATGAATGACTAACATCTTATCACCAGGATATAGTCTTTCCATGACTGTTTCATCACCACTGGTGTATGAATGATTCATCAAACCTTGTGATAGCAGCTTGACCCATTCCAACATGGTCAGTGGAAAAGCTGCCTCCGTGCCCTTCTGCTTCACCAGGATGAGCAGTTCAATCCACTTGTCAGCACCATATTGTTGCCTTCCTGAAATGGATTTTTGATGGCATGACAGAGGGCTGAGAGTCACTAGATGACCCAGCATTCTCATCACTTAAGAATTAATTAGCTCCACCAGGAGAGGCATGATGGAGAAGAGTACTTTATTGCTTAAGCAGACTGGGGGTTGATGAGTTAAGGCACTAATCATCCAAACAGCTGGGGAGACTAGTTAAAGGCACAAGAAGGAAGTGGAAAGGAAAGAAGGGCTAGCAGAGCCAATAGGATGCTAGGTCTCTGGCTAGTGAGATTGCTTCCTCTTCCTCTCAAAATGGCTGAGAGCTGAAGGACACTGTAGTTAGAGTGGTACACATGGATTATGATGGGGACTTGGTGGTGGTGATATTGATAAAAATCACAGAGGTATTGAAAAGCAAGAGGCATCAGGTTGGAGATTGGAAGCCCAAGGTGGGAGAAGAGCCTGGCGTGTCACAGATTGTAAAAGTACTTTCACACTGGCTCAAAAATTAAGGGCTGAACCACAGGAGTTGCACATTCCCCGGCAAAATCCAGAGATCTGTATCAAATCACTGGAGAGTGTAATTTGTGTACAACCTCTGGCCCAGACTTCAGTGCCATCCCCTTCTGCCAGTGTAAAAATCTATTTTAAAAACAGCCATAGATTTGATATAAACAAGTGCTACCCAACTGTCCTGCAATCCAGCACTGCCTCTACTTCCTGAGACCTTTTGGCTCAGAACCCTCAAACTACAAAGGTTCTGCATGTGAGCCATTGAAGATGGGAATTTCTCTGATTATAAGGTTCTCTCTTTTAATAATCTATTTGATCCATTGCTATTGCAGCACCTTAGTTACCAGCTACTTTAAATGCCAATTATAAATACTCCTTGATCTAATAGTTTTAAAATCCTGGGTCTCATAAATGATTTTTATATATGTAAGTAGAATATACATTACTACCACCATTTGCAAGAAAATTTTCACCTTTGCTTTTGTAAGCGACACAATACTTTAAAAACAAACAACCCCCCCTACATATTGTACTCAGTAAGTCTTCCATTCTACCCTCATATAAAATAGTACAACAAATAAGCCTGCTATTAAACAAATTTAATTTATTTTAATAACTTAAAGTCTTCTACATAGAAGCTTTCCAGTGAAATTATGGGAACTGCTCCTCTCCAAACAGGGATATTTCAGTCCATCTTATCAGACATCTAATTCAGCAACTATAACCACCTTAAAATGAACTCACTATTTATGTTTAGTTAGGATAGATTAAACTTATTTTAGTTTTGGATATACTGTAACTATTTTGACTAAATTGTTCTTGTTCTAATGGAAATTTCAGAACTCAGCACAATTGTTATAAAATATTCCTGGAACCAAAGTGAGACAAAAATTAATATAATTCAATTTTCAAAATATAACCCTGATTCAAAAAAAGCATACCTGTCCAGGAATGGCATTTCATCAAGTGCTTAATATTCAGTACATAATTAAGTAACATAAGCACATGCTTAAAGTTCATAGATTTTTATGGCCAGAAGGAACTATTATGATGATTTAGACTGTTCTCCTGCATAAGCCATAAAACCTAACCCACTAATTTCTACATCAGGCCCATAACTACGCTTTGAGCTACAGAATATATTTTAGACAGACATCCTGTCCTGAGTTTAAGACCTCAGATGACGGAGGATACACCACACGCCTAAGTAAGTTGATCCAGTGGTTAAGCACTGGCGTGTCACTTGAACAAGGGCGTTTAGCTATAAAGAAGACTTGTAGGAGTTAAAACACTTTACTCGCAAAAAATTCAGGTCAGGTGTTTGTTATTCAGATGAACTACTTGAAAAAGACTGATCATGTCAGTGTTGTCAGTAAGAACACATTTTACTTAGCCTCCACCTGTAATTCAAATGGTTGCATAAGACAGATATGTGTGCACCTTGAAAATAAAATAAGAAATGATTGGAATGCTACAGCAGCCTTTGTAAATACAGCATTGTTTCCTGACAGTATTTCTGACACTTTGAAGGTTAAAATAATGACAAGGTGTAATATGCTGCAATCTTAAAATAAGTAAAATAATAAAAAGTAAGAAGATAACCCAGTAAACAAGTCTGTGTGTCATAAAACATGGAGGACTACATAAAACTGTCAAAGACAGTGAATTTCATGAAAAATTGAGCTTTAGAAAAGTCTAAATAACAACTATATTTTAAAAAGGAAACAGATGACATAAATTAAAAGCATTGTGTTATTAAACAAATGAAACAACAATGAGGAGTACCATGTACTGATACAGCATTGCATGGGTAGGAAGAGAAAAAGTTTGTAATTTACTGTAAACACAGCACAGATCTGAAAGGGGGAAAATATTAAATAATAATCCAAGAGCAAATGTTTGTTATTGTGAGAAAAAAGGGGTATAGAGTATACTATAGAGTATTTGCATATTTAAAAGTCTGTATGAAGAAAAGTCAGATTAGTACAAATATCAAGTTAATCAGAGTTTTAATTATGAAGAATGGGCTAAAAAAACTCATCAAGATTATAGGTCACTATAAGTACATTTAGATAATCTGGGCACAGTACTGCAATCCATCACAAAGACAAGTTTTCCATAGATTACAATGGAAATTTGCCTGTGTAAGAACTGCAGGATAGCATGAGAAATTGATTGATTCAAAAAGAGTAAAAAGATGAGTCTCTAAGTGTCATTATTATCTATGATATAGAGTAAAAGTGATGTCTTTGCATAAAATATTCAGAATGAAGGAGATTACTAGAAAAGTGCTAGAGGATCCCTGTCATTTAATAATGAGACCCAAGTATTTGTATAATTAAATATGAGGAATAAAAAGACTAATGCATCGGTATGAGGAGGAATTGGAACAGACTTCCAAAAGACAAATGCAAGCACCTCACAAAATCAGAGTGATATTTTGCTAAAGTAAAAAGATCAGCCTTGTTAGGAACATAAGAATTGTCATATAGGATCATACCAGTTGTTTGTATACTCCAGTCATTTCCCTCCCTCGTTCCCGCCCCAGCAGTGGCTTGTATCAGCAGCTTCAGAAGAAACTCTGTGGAAGTTAGTTATGGACTAATTGACCAAAGGACAGTCTCCATTAGTTAGAGGTTGGCTGATGTCCTGAAACATGAAGATTTATATCCATTCCAAAACTCTCTTTTTAATCTTTACTAACTTCTATATACTCTGGATGTTCTCACTATCCTTATAAATATTGGATCCTTTTTTTAAAAAAAATACTCTTTTTAAGCTCCTGGGCCAGATTTTCAAAGGAATTTAGGTTCCTGAAGATGCAGGCAGCATTTTTGAAAATACTACCAAGCATCTAAGCAGGTAATCACCTAATTCCCATTGATTCTTTTGAAAATCTCATTAGGCATCTATTTGCATCTTTAGGCACCTAAAGACTTTTAAAATGTGGCCCTCCATGATGTCTTGTTGCAATGAATTCCATGAGCCTGCTGTGCATTGTGTAAAAGAGTTATTTCTTTTTATTAATTTAAAATTTGCTGCCGTGCAGTTTCACTGAACATTTCCTTGTTGTAGTAGAAGATTAGAAACTTTTATATTCACCCTATCTACCTTCCTATGCCATTTATTATTTTGGCTTCCTTTATTACCTTCTCTCTAGAATAAACAATTCCAATCTTTTCAATCCCCCTTCATACAGACATTTTCCATGCCTTTACTCATTCTCATCACCAGTCTCTGAACCCCCTCTATTCTGTTAAATCCTTTTTGAGATGTTCAGCATATGAAAATACACTACAAAATGAAAAGCAGATTTTGAAATCTATTTGTTAAGTCCTTACTCAAGGAAAACTCTTACTGAAGTCAATGGGCCACATTTTCTCATTTGAATTGGTGCAACCCTATTTCATTTATTGGAACCATGCTGAATTTGGTGCTACACATCTCAATTTGAATATTAAAACAAAATAAAAATGGCACCATAAATCACACTGACAAAAGGACTACGAGCTCTCTCTACAACTCCACAATAGTGCCAAAATGTTTTAGGTCCTCAGTTGGATTTGCATGAAAAATTCTGAGTCAGAAAAATCCTTAGCATTGTGCAAAACCACAATTTATTTAATGAGGAGAAAGATGGAAACATTTAATCAGAGAAAAAAAGCAACAGATAGTATTTTCCCCAGAGCTAATTTTATTACAAAAATACATTAGTCCGTATAGATATGCAAGCACTTTTTTTTAAAATTACTGGTCATTACAAACCCGCAAACAAGATGATTTTTTCCCAAATTTATATAGAATACTTTACTTTAATGTCATACAGGACTAGTGCTGTACTAGTATGAATAGTCAGGGAAAAGGTTTTGTTGTTAACAGCTATTTTACCTGCGCTGCTAAAGCGATACACTGAGGATGCATACACTTGATGATGAACAAAGTAAGGGCCAAGTTCTACAAGTATTCTATAGACACATCTCCCACTGTTCTCGATGGGATTTCTGCATACTAAGGCGCTGATCCTGCAAAGTTGAGCATCTGCTTAATGTGACTTGTTGCATGTACAGGATCAAACACCCAGGCGTTTGCAAGATTAGGTCCTAAAGGCTTGCAGAATTATGTCTTAAGTGACACAAGTGTTTTGCATGGGCATCCTCTATAAAGCTGTAATTGATCTTTTTTTTTTTTTTAAAGAAAACTTTTGTGTTTACAAGACAATTTCACAAGGACTGAGAAGGTCCTTGTTCATTATAATTAGTAAGAAACGCTGACTGTCAATGTCAACAGAAGGTGACTGAATAACTTTTCCAGATGTAGAAGTTAGAGGATAGAGCACTTTTAAGACTATCCAAAGCCTTGTCATTGTCAGATAACAGAACACTTGTTTCTTGAGGTGTGAAAGAGAAACAGTGAACCATGAGGGAAAGGAAAGAGAACATCACAAGATGGAAACATCGTAATCAGCTCTAACACCACATTTTAATTGCTTTTGATTCTTGTTAATTCTGGAGATATTTCAGAAGCTTCAAAATTAGGATCTAAGTGTGTAGGTAAAAGGTAACATTTTGATGTCTTACATTTCTGAGCTCTTTTGACAGGTTTTCCAGTTACCTCTGAAGGGCATCCACTACAGATAATTTTTTTGGGGGGGAAATTGTTTTTTAGCAAATGGTGCTTTAGAAACCAGATAAGATGATGACCTGGTTCTGAGTAAAAGGTGATATCCCAGGAGGCTGTTGCAAAGGGAATGAATATTAGGCAGATGTTTTCCATTATCACCCACAGTTAAGGTGCTACAGTAACATTACTTTATCACCAATCAATAGTCAAAGCAGTAATTAGACATAATTTGCTTCTTTTTTAATAGACATTGCAGCATGTAAAATAGGATTAATGCCACCTTTTGAAAATATTACTTTCATCCATTAATGTTGAAAACTGTTTATTTGTTAAATAGATACTGTAACAAAGTCAGATGCATATTTAATCCTTTTTAAGTTAATCACTTGAATTTAAATAGCAGAACAATTACAGCAGTTGACAATTAGACCACATTTTTTTTTAGCAAAAAAAAAAAAAATTCTTGGCTGAACCCTATCTTGTATTCTATTACTATATGTGCAACTTCAAACTCAACAATCTACTAGCAATGCAGCACCAATACTAAAATAAGGATGGGGGGTACTGTTTTAGAGAGTGTTTCAAGTGACCTTTTCATTCATTTTGGTAGTCTAGACTTTGGGGCCTAATTAAATTGCCTCACTTTCAAAGTCTAAGACATCACTGGGCACTGCTGAGTAATCAGCACCTTTGAAAATCAGGCCACTTATTCAGATGCCTGCTCTGGATTTAGGGGTTTTCTTTTAGACTCCTATTTTTAATATATCTTGGGCTCAATGTGAAGAGTCTAAGATGCTGATCCTGCAGCCCTTATTCAGATGAGCAGCCCTTGCTCTCACAGCTAAGGACAATAAAGTCAAGCATACAAGCCATCCCATTAAATACTACTCACGTGAATGGGAGTTGAAAAATTGGTCCCATATGTTGGTTTTAGGGAAAAATGAGCCTTTTGTCTGATATGTATGTTGCATTGTACATTAAAAGGCTAAACTGTAACAAAAACAAATAACTTTCAATCCCACTCCTCCTTCCTCTTGCTCCACCTCCAAAATCCCCACCAACCTGAAAGCCTTAATTCTGTCAGCCTGCCTTGGCCCCGTTAGCCATTTAAAATCTTCTAGATTCATGATCAATAGCAAACCTGAATATGGAATACATCACCACCAAGCGAATGGGAAATTCAAACTGCTCCAAGCACTGGATAAAAAAAATGTATACTGAATACCAAAGTAACCTTTTGGAACAAAGTTGCGTGTCCTGTTCTCATTCCAAACATTGTATATTCCTTTTGTTAACTGATGTAGTTTGAGGGTATGTCTACACTACGGGATTAATCCGAATTTAGATAATTCGGATTTGAGATACAGGTTGTATAAAGTCGAAATGAGTGCGGCCACACTAGCACAGTAATTCGGTGGTGTGCGTCCAAGTACCGGGGCTAGCGTCGATTTCTGCACCGTTGCACTGTGGGTAGCAAATCCATAGCTATCCCATAGTTCCCGCAGTCTCCCGCGCCCATTGGGATTGTGGGTTAAGATCCCAGTGCCTGATGGGACAAAAAACATCGTCGCAGGTGGTTCTGGGTACAGTCTCACTTCCTCCCTCCCTCCCTCCCTCCCTGCATGAAAGCAACGGACGGCAGACAACCATTTTCGCGCCTTTTTTCTTGGGTGGGTGAACACTGCAGACTCCATACCACGGCAAGCATGGAGCCCGCTGAGGTCAAGTCAGCACTCATGAATATTGCAAACACCTCGCGCGTTCTCGTGGAGTTTATGCTCAGCCAGGACCAGAAAAACGAGGAGAGGAGGCAGCGGCGGTGGCAGCATGATGAGGACATGGACACAGACACGGATACAGAATTCAGTGAAACCACAGGCCCCGGTGCTTTGGAGATCATGTTGTTAATGGGGCAGATTCTATCCATGGAACGCCGATTCTGGGCCCGGGAAACAAGCACAGACTGGTGGGACCGCATAGTGTTGCAGGTCTGGGACGATTCCCAGTGGCTGCGGAACTTTCGCATGCGTAAGGGCACTTTCATGGAACTTTGTGACTTGCTGTCCCCTGCCCTGAAACGCCAGAATACCAAGATGAGAGCAGCCCTCACAGTTGAGAAGCGCGTGGCGATAGCCCTGTGGAAGCTTGCAACGCCAGACAGCTACCGGTCAGTCGGGAATCAATTTGGAGTGGGCAAATCTACTGTGGGGGCTGCTGTGATGCAAGTAGCCAAAGCAATCACTCAGGTGCTGCTACGAAAGTTAGTGACTCTGGGAAATGTGCAGGCTATAGTGGATGGTTTTGCTGCAATGGGATTCCCTAACTGTGGTGGGGCAATAGACGGAACCCATATCCCTATCTTGGCACCGGAGCACCAAGCCACCGAGTACATAAACCGCAAGGGGTACTTTTCAATGGTGCTGCAAGCACTTGTGGATCACAAGGGACGTTTCACCAACATCAACGCGGGCTGGGCGGGAAGGGTTCATGACGCTCGCGTCTTCAGGAACACTACTCTGTTTAAAGGGCTGCAGCAAGGGACTTACTTTCCGGACCAGAAAATAACCGTTGGGGATGTTGAAATGCCCATAGTTATTCTTGGGGACCCAGCCTACCCCTTAATGCCATGGCTTATGAAGCCATACACAGGCAGCCTGGACAGGAGTCAGGAGCTGTTTAACTACAGGCTAAGCAAGTGCAGAATGGTGGTAGAATGTGCATTTGGCCGTTTAAAAGGCCGCTGGCGTTCATTATTGACTCGCTCTGACCTCAGCCAAAGAAATCTCCCCATTGTTATTTCTGCTTGCTGTGTGCTCCACAATCTCTGTGAAAGTAAGGGGGAGACCTTTATGGCGGGGTGGGAGGCTGAGGCAAATCGCCTGGCTGCTGATTACGCGCAGCCAGACACCAGGGCGATTAGAAGATCACACCATGAAGCGCTGTGCATCAGAGAAGCTTTGAAAACCAGTTTCATGGCTGGCCAGGCTACCGTGTGAAATATCTGTTTGTTTCTCCTTCATGAATACCCTCCCCCTTTACTGACTGATTTTCTGTAAGGAACCCACCCTGCCCCTTCCCCCAGCTTTCTTTCAAACCAAATAAAGTCACTATCATTTAAAAATCATTTATTCTTTATTAATAGATTAGAAAAAGAGGGAGGGAACCCGGGTGGTATTTGGGAGGAGGATTGCTGGGAAGGAAAAAGCCACAAAGAAAAGGTTAAAAAAATGACAGCCTTTTGCTTGGGCTGTCTACTGGGGTGGAATGGGAAGGTGTACGGAGCCTCCCCCCCCCGCGTTCTTACACGTCTGGGTGAGGAGGATACGGAACATGGGGAGGGGGGAGGGTGGAACAGGGGCTGAAGCGGCAGTCTGTTTTCCAGCAGCCGTTCCTGAACCTCCACCAGACGCCGGAGCAGCCCCAGCGTTGCATCCTTCATCCTCTGGTCTTCCTGCCGCCATCTCTCATCTCGATCGTCTCTCCTCTCCTCACGTTGGTCCCTCCTCTCCTCACGTTGGTCCCTCCTGTCCTCACGTTCACTGACTTCTTTCCTATACTTTGAAACTGTTTCCTTCCACTCATTCAGATGAGCTCTGTCACTCCTGCTGGATTGCATAATTTCAGAAAACATGTCCTCCCGCGTCTTCTTCTTACGACGCCTTATCTGTGATAACCTTCGGGATGGAGGAGGGAGGCTTGAGGAATTTGCAGCTGCTGTAGGGAGGGGAAAAAAGAGAGAATTGTTTTAAAAGCTACATTTTGCAGAACAATGCTTATACTCTTTCACGGTGACCAACACTGTTCACATTACATAGCACATGTGATTTCTGTGCAAGGTCGCATTTTGCCTCTTAATGCTGAGTGCCTGTGGCTTTGCTGCTAGAGATCAATCACAGGTCTGGGCAACAGAATTCGGCTTGCATGCGGCCATGGTAAGCTTCAGCGCCGTCCGTGCTTTCCAACATACCAAGCATAGCTTGTAGAGTGCTGCAGAAGCCTGGCCAATCTCAGCCAGTTGGGGGGGGGGCAGTGTGGTGGTGCTTGTCTGGGCCCCTTCAGGCAAGTAGAGTGCTGCGGTTTTTCTGTTAACATTCAGCAGCACCAGAAAACAAACTAACCCTGCAGGAAGATCCCTGCAGGCACCAAACTACCCACCCCCCCCCCCCCCCGACCCCCCCCCCTCGCCATGAATTCTCTGGGATGATCACAGTACCCTCCCCCCACCGCGTGGCTGGTAACAGGGAAAATCCCTGCTAGCCAAACGCGAAAAACTAACTGCAGGGAAGGATTTATTTTCCGCCACAGGCAAACAGCCCAGTAGGAACGGCCACCTCTGTCCCCTTAATTAAGTTCCCGTATTTCAACCAGGTTACCAGGAGTGATATCACTCTCCTGAGGATTACACAACAAGATAAAGAACGGATGTTGCTTGAATGCCAGCAAACACCGGGACCATACGCTGCCAGGCTTTGTCAGGCAATGATACCAGATTACTTGCTGCAAGCATGGCGTGGTCAAGTGTCCTACCATGGAGGAGGGAATAAGGATGCACTGCCCAGAAACCTTCTGGCAAGGCTTTCGGAGTACCTCCAGGAGAGCTTCATGGAGATGTCCCTGGAGGATTTCCGCTCCATCCCCATTCACGTTAACAGACTTTTCCAGTAGCTACAGACTTTTCCAGTAGCTGAACTGACCGCGAATGCAAAGTCAGGCAAAGTAATCATTAAAAACTGTTTGCTTTTAAAACAAGTTTTATATTTTAAAAGGTAAACTCACCTGAGGTCCCTTCCATGGGGTCAGAGTCTTGGGTACTGGCTTGGGAGGCTTGGGAGGGTACTTCAGTCAGGGTGATAAAAAGATCCTGGCTGTTGGGGAGAATGGAGTGCTGTGTGCTCTCTGCAAGCTCATCCTCCTCCTCCTCCTCCTCCTCCTCTACCCCGTCGGCAGAATCCTCAGGCGTCGAGACTATCCCCGACCCAGAATCCACGAACAAAGGTGGGGTAGTGGTGGCAGCCCCCCCTAGAATTGCATGCAGCTCGGCGTAGTAGCGGCATGTCCGTGGCTCTGACCCGGAGCGACCGTTTGCCTCCTTTGTTTTTTGATAGGCTTGTCTGAGCTCCTTGACCTTCACGCGGCACTGCTCAGAGTCCCTATTGTGGCCTCTCTCCATCATGCCCTTGGAAATTTTTTCAAAAGTTTTTGCATTTCGTCTTTTAGAACGAAGTTCTGCAAGCACTGAATCCTCTCCCCATACAGCGATCAGATCCAGTACCTCCCTCACGGTCCATGCTGGTGCTCTTTTTTGATTATCAGCCTGCATGGTTACCTGTGCTGATGAGGTATCTGTGGTCACCTGTGCTCTCCACGCTGGGCAAACAGGAAATGAAGTTCAAATGTTCGCGGGGCTTTTCCTGTCTACCTGGCCAGTGCATCCGAGTTCGGATTGCTGTCCAGAGCGGTCACAATGATGCACTGTGGGATAGCTCCCGGAGGCCAATACCATCGAATTGCGGCCACACTAACCCTAATTCGAATTGCTAAAATCGATTTTGGCGCTACTCCGCTCGTTGGGGTGGAGTACAGAAATCGATTTAAAGGGCCCTTTACATCGAATTAAATGGCGTCGTTGTGTGGACGGTTACAGGGTTAATTCGAATTAAAGCTGATAAATCCGAATTAAAGTCGTAGTGTAGACCAGGCCTGAGACTAGCCCAAGGACTGCCTGACTTGTACTGGGGACAAGCAAAGAAAAGGATGTAGATTGAGTCCCAGATTTGTATTTTTAAGTGCTTTCCTCAAAATGCATTTGACAAATTAAGTTAGGAGTATGAATAATTGAGGCAGATATAAATCCCCAAACTATGCTGTTTAGTGTTTTTTTAAACACTAAATAACACTGGTCTACAATTTTTGAGAAGTCGTCCGCTTCAGAGATAAAATGTGCTATTTATTATGTATTTTGATGTGCTGAATTCAAATATGACAATTAAAACAACTGATTGGCTACTGTTTCTAAGATATTTAAGGTTTTACATTTTATGCCTATGTATATTGTGTAGATAGTAGAGTTTTAATCATAAATTGTAAACCTAGGTCTTTTCATGTGTTTATGGTTGCTTTACATGATAATATTTCACCGGTCCTGTTTATGTAACACTTTACACATCAGCAAAAGGGTTATCTAAAGAAAATTTATTATGAAACAAAAGGCAAAAAACTATTATGTACATAGTTTAGTCCTGTTCAATGTCTACTCAGCGCTTCTTGCCTTGTCTCTTGTATTCATTAAATGGAGCATCTCTTCTCACTGTCCAGCATTAGTCTGCAAGCATTGATGGGCTTCATTTGCCCTGATAGCGTTTCTCCATTGTTGCAATGTCCTGGTGAAATCGCTCGCCGTGCTCATCGCTCATTGCTCTGCAGTTCGGTGGAAAAAAATCTAGACGAGAGTGCAAAAAATGTATCTTTTGTGACATGTTGCAACCAAGGCTTTTGTATGCCTTGCGGAGGTTTTCCACCAACAACCTGCAGTTGTCTGCCTTGTTGTTTCCGAGAAAATTTATTGCCACTAACTGGAAGGCTTTCCATGCCGTCTTTTCCTTGCCATGCAGTGCATGGTCAAATGCATCATCTCGAAGAAGTTCACGAATCTGAGGACCAACAAAGACACCTTCCTTTATCTTAGCTTCACTTAACCTTGGAAATTTTCCACGGAGGTACTTGAAAGCTGCTTATGTTTTGTCAATGGCCTTGACAAAGTTCTTCATCAGACCCAGCTTGATGTGTAAGGGTGGTAACAAAATCTTCCTTGATTCAACAAGTGGTGGATGCTGAACACTTTTCCTCCCAGGCTCCAATGACTGTCGGAGTGGCCAGTCTTTCTTGATGTAGTGGGAATCTCTTGCACGACGATCCCATTCGCAGAGAAAACAGCAGTACTTTGTGTATCCAGTCTGCAGACCAAGCAAGAGAGCAACAACCTTCAAATCGCCACAAAGCTGCCACTGATGTTGGTCATAGTTTATGCACCTCAAAAGTTGTTTCATGTTATCATAGGTTTCCTTCATATGGACTGCATGACCAACTGGAATTGATGGCAAAACATTGCCATTATGCAGTAAAACAGCTTTAAGACTCATCTTCGATGAATCAATGAACAGTCTCCACTCATCTGGATAGTGAATGATGTTGAGGGCTGTCATCACACCATCGATGTTGTTGCAGGCTACAAGATCACCTTCCATGAAGAAGAATGGGACAAGATCCTTTTGACGGCCACGGAACATGGAAACCCTAACATCACCTGCCAGGAGATTCCACTGCTGTAGTCTGGAGCCAAACAGCTCTGCCTTACTCTTGGGTAGTTCCAAATCCCTGACAAGGTCATTCAGTTCACCTTGTGTTATGAGGTGTGGTTCAGAGGAGGAGGAGGATGGGAGAAAATGTGGGTCCTGTGGCATTGATGGTTCAGGACCAGAAGTTTCATTCTCTTCCTCTTCCTCGTCTGACTCAAGTGAGAATGATTCTGGTGCATCAGGAACCGGCAGTCCTTCTCCGTGGGGTACTGGGCGTATAGCTGATGGAATGTTTGGATAATGCACAGTCCACTTTTTCTTCTTTGACACACCTTTCCCAACTTGGAGGCACCATGCAGAAGTAACAATTGCTGGTATGATCTGTTGGCTCTCTCTCCAAATCATTGGCACTGCAAAAGGCATAGATTTCCTTTTCCTGTTCAACCACTGGCGAAGATTTGTTGCACAAGTGTTGCAGCATATGTGTGGGGCCCACCTCTTGTCCTGATCTCCAATTTTGCAGCCAAAATAAAGGTGATAGGCTTTCTTAACCATAGTGGTTATAATGCGCTTTTGGGATGCAAAAGTCACTTCACCGCAAACATAGCAGAAGTTATCTGCACTCTTCACACAAGTACGAGGCATCTCTGCTCACTTTGGCTAAACAGAAATGTGTCCTTTTGCAAAATCAAACACTGACAAATAAGAGAGCACTACACTGTATGATTTCTAGAGCTGATATAGGGCAATTTGTTCAGCAGAGTGATGTAAGCTTCGTTATGATTGCATCATCCATGACTTCTAGGAATAACATGATGCAATTCATATCATGTATGACGCAATACCAGCTTCAGATTGCATCATTCATTGTTTTGCCTAAAAAGCAAGTACTGTCCAAACCCAGTCATAGATTTATTCATAGATCCAGTCAAAGATGTATTTTAGTCATTTCTGGTTTAAATTGAGATCCCTTCCCTTTATAACTCACTTATCCTCCGCCATTCCCAAGTCAAGGGTCTTATATACTGACCCAATAGCATATCTTGAAAACTAGAGCCAATCAACAATTTTAAGCATCATTTTCGTTCTCAGTGACCCAGAATTAGTAAAGTTTGACTACATTTATTTCAGAAGCATTTTGGCTGTAGAGCAGTGTAATTAAAAAAGGATGGATAACAGGAAGTGTGGAATGAGCTCAGTCAACTCACAATGGCTTGTGCTGAATCATATTTTCTGATTGTTTTTCCTATTCCCAGGAAACTAGAAGCACTTCTATCATTCAAATAATTGAGTTTCCGGCACAAATAATGCTCTGTAAATGACCATTTGATTCCTCAGTGTAAAGTACTGTCAGAACTTTTGCTCAAGAAGAAAAATTCCTACATTACACTTTGTCAGTCACTAAACTGGCCTCACTTTGAGATTCTGAACTGTGTTATGTGGAATAATAATTTTCTCTATATGTTTTTATTAGCATTGCCCAACAACATATAGATAAATTCTGTATTAAAGCAAGGTTGAAAACATTTCCCATCAGACACTGCACGGCAAACCAGCAGCAATTGCAAGGTATTTCTTACACCATATTAAATAACAACACACAGTGCTAATACAAAGTATCTACAAAATACAAACTAAATTGTTTAACCACTTTATTGATCAACAATATAGTATTTTTGGAATATAAGTTATGTAACTTTTGCACTTTTTCCTCAATAAAATAAATAGGTCTATTGTGTACTAGACTGGGACAGAGATTGTCAAAGAGTACAGCTGGTGAGAGAAAAATAAAATAGATTTTCCAGATAAGGGCTGTTTCATTATTCCACACAACACATTGTATTGATCCTTCTCTATTTATTTCTAATTTTGTTGCCTCTGATTGAGCTGAGCTCTAAATCTTGTGATGGCTTACATGGTGTTAGGATGCAGCATTGCTACATGAAGTGCAAGATAGCAATGTTCTCAGTTTAAACTGTAATTTAGTCTGATTTGCAGCAAATTAAAGGCGTCTGAAGTGGCATTTTATCACAAAGAGGCCGTAGCTTTATTATATGTCTCCTATTACTTCTGTAGAAAATAGTTTGCCAAGTATTCAGTGCAGCTTTATGCTAACTTCACAAGTATGGTGGCAATAACTCAGTGAAAAATCAAAAACCTCTCATCTCATCTAAATCTTTGCCTATCATTTAAAAATAATAATGCAAAGTATATTTCACAGTTATCATTTAAAATGGAAAGGGAGTATAGGGTATTGTGAAGAACTGAATAGTACGATGGGTAATGTATTAGCCTTACCTCCCTGGAGACCTAAGTTTAAAGAGGTCAAAAGTAAAAGTGAGGTTATTGGCCTTCTGTTAATTCCTATTTGTGCAGGTCACAAATCTGTCATGTAATTTGACAAAGTTCCACATGACTGGTACTCTTAACCCAAGACAAAGCCAGGAATGGAAAATAGGGTTGCAGGTCAGGACAATACGGTGACAAAGCTGTGTGGAAAAATGTGCACAGCACTTCCCTGAATTACACCTGGCTCTTGCCTGTGCTATCGGTCTATTTCTGTCATGAACCTTAAAGTATTATTATATTTATTAGACACTTGTCTTGTAGTAGCATCCAGAAGCCACAATGGGGATCAGAGCCCCATTGTGCAAGATGCTAGTGTTTCTCAAATGCAGCCACCATGGCCACATGCAGCCACCAGGGGCTTTTCTTGCAGCCACAGCCTTATGGAGGGCAATGGGGGCGGGGACGGGGAGGCAGAGCAGTAGCCACTCCCTGTTGCTCCTGGACGTGCCACCTTGGTGTTGGTTACTGGGACTGCCAGCAGGGGTTGGGCCCTGCCCCTCTCTGGAGATACATGGGGCACAAGACTGGAGGAGCAGGCAGACTGAGTTCCCCATCTCCCTGGGGGCCGCAGGGTTCGGCCCTTGAGCTTTGGCCCTGGGATGACAGGGCAGCAGGCTCTGGCCATGGGGCTACAGGCTATGTCCCTGAGCCTTGGACACTGAGCCTGGGCCCCGGCCATGGGGCTTTGGGTTTATGCCCCGGGGCTTCTTGCTCGATCCCGGAGACCCCATCTCCCAGGCTTCAGGCCAGCTCCCCGCTGCCTCCCTCCACCCACCATCACCTTGAATGGCCAGACAGGTTAAAGTGTTCTCCCACTGGTTTTTGAGTATTATGATTCCTGATGTCAGATTTGTGTCCATTAATTCTTTTGCAGAGAAACTGTCCAGTTTGGCCAATGTACATGGCAGAGGGGCATTGCTGGCACATGATGGCATATATCACAAAAGCTTATGCTCTAATAAATTTGTTAGTCTCTAAGGTGCCACAAGTACTCCTGTTCTTTTTGTTCTCTGATGTTTCACAATGGTTTGTCTGGTGCCTATGGGTCTTCTTTTATTGGACAGGAGATAACCCCCTCCTGTGGCAAACTAGTATTTCAAACTTAGTAATGTTTCTCTCCTGAATGTGTGGCTTTATAGATTCAGAGCAAACACTTTATAGTTTCAGAGCAAACACTTTTACAGTTACAGAGCAAACATTTAAATATTACCTTATCGCATGGGATATAGACATTATAATACATGCAGCAACATAAAGGCATTTCATAGAATCTAAACACTAAGTACATTCTTATAACACTAATACCTATTCTGGGCAAACTAACATACAGGTGACATCATGGTTTGACCTCCAGCTACAAGGTTGTTAGTTCTTAGCTAATGCCTGCAGCCTGGGCAAGACTTGGCATCGCATCTGGCCTGCCATCATCACAAAAAACATAACTGTTTCCATTATAGAACTGATTTTTGACACACTGCCCCCAAATTCATTTTTTTAACTGTGAGCATTCCTCTCTTAAATACCTGAACCATGGCCACTTCTCCCCACTCCTCTCTGGGAATATGAAGACCTAACAAGGACGTGAGGTTGCCCCCTGAACTCACTCCTGGATATTGACAGGAAGTTTCCAGTAAACGTGCCACCCATGCTGGCTGATAGTGGCTCTTTCCTATCTCAAATGCCCAAGGTCTTACAGACCTAGCAACAGCCACATAGTATTGGAAATGTTAACACTGGTCCCAATGAGTGACTTTAAAGTTCATGGAGATGATGAAACCTTACACTCAGGTCAGGATATTAAAAACTAAAGAAATCTACTTAATTAGAACTGTGTTTTTTTTTTTTAACCCAAACTTTATTTTTGCCAAAAAAATGCAGATTCAGGTCAAATGACAGACTATGAAAATTCATGTTGACTTCACTGCTGTCCCCTCCAAAAACAACCCCTGAAAATATTTAAACATTTCATTATGCCATTTTCTGAACAACATTTTTCATTTCGAAACAAGCTTTATTTTAAATTTCCTTCAATTTTATTACAAAAATGGACTTTTTTAAAGATGCTCAATTGATATTAAACTTTGTTTGGGGTTGAATGATATATTTTGTTTGACTCAAAATGATTTTTATTAAACTTTTCAGTTTGCCAAAAACTTTGGAAATTTGTTGTCTTAAGTTGGCCTGAAACATTTTTTATTTTTTTTTCAGAGCTGCCAATGCACTATTTTTTATTGTTGCAGAATACTTTGTTTTCATTTGTCAAACTCATCTGCCCTTGCCCGATACTTCGTATGCCTATCTCAGCCTGTGCACAGTTATTGGCATATCTCTAGTCTCAATTCTCCCACCATCTAGAAAAAAAACCCCACCTTCATTAATATAGATTTTTAAGAGTGTAAACATATTGTTATTCTAAGAGGTGCTAACTAATTCTCACTTAACGCTGCTCTTTCTGAATGTTTAATGAAAAATGTTCATTTCTCACTGTTTGAGTGAATTTCTCAAAGAAGTAACCTGCCATCATAAAGAACCAGCAAGTCTGTCTGTTTCTATAGTTTGATTTTAATGCCAGAGTGGTCATTTATATTGCACTAAATGAAATGAAGAGAGTGAGGTTCACTTGGCTAGAGATTCTGTGCTTCACACAACTTTTTTTCCCCTGCTCATCATCTTCCTTTTCCTCCTCCACCTCATGGCATGTTAATAGATGTGGTCAATCTATTTTCTTTCATTTATGTTGCTGTATACATTATGCAGCTTGGCATGAGTGACACATCATGTTAAAGAGGGAGTCAAATGTGGAAGAGGGGAAATGGATAAAGAGACTGAATAAATTGCTGGAAAAAATGACACTTCTTTCCATTCAGGAATATAGAGTGACTGTTTTTTTTTCTTTTAAACTAATGGATGCTCTTATGAAAAACACCTCAGTTAGCGTCTATTTTCAGTTGTCTTTGTAAGATACCTGCAGACTGAGTTCTCATCGGAACTAAGGCTGTCTCCACCATTTTTACTATTTAATATTCATTGGTGAATCCTTACATTTTATGCTGTTTGTGACAGAGATTGGGTCTCTGTAGTAGGGGTTCTCATGACAAGAGATATATATACACACATACAGAGAGCATAAACAGAAAAACTTCAAAAACAGACTCCAACGAGAGACTGCTGAGCTGGAATTGATATGCAAACTAGATACAATCAACTCAGGATTGAATAAGGACTGGGAATGGCTGAGCCATTACAAACATTGAATATATCTCCCCTTGTAAGTATTCTCACACTTCTTATCAAACTGTCTGTACTGGATTATCTTGATTATCACTTCAAAAGTTTTTTTCTCTTACTTAATTGGCCTCTCAGAGTTGGTAAGACAACTCCCACCTGTTTATGCTCTCTGTATGTGTGTATGTGTGTATATATATCTCCTCAATATATGTTTCACTCTATATGCATCCGAAGAAGAGGGCTGTAGTCCACGAAAGCTTATGCTCTAATAAATGTGTTAGTTTCTAAGGTGCCACAAGTACTCCTGTTCTTTTTGCGGATACAGACTAACACAGCTGCTACTCTGAAACCTATCAGAGAACAACAGACTTTGCTGATTGCTGTCCACCACCAACAAGGTGAAGAGGAGAAATGCAGGTGAACTTGTCTCACAATCTTGAACTCTGAAGGGAAGGAATAAAAATCCCTTGCAAGAAGGAACAGCATCTTTTTGGCTGTTTGAATCTCTATTACATTATCATATCTTTTAATCCTGAAGATTCATTCATAAGAAGAATTTTTACTGTGGGGGGAAAACATTGCACAGAATCTTTTTCCTAACATTCAATTCTAAAGTTCATTTTCATTTTCATAAAGTTTTATTGACATTTTAAACACAAGTATATTTCTTTCTTTAAAAAATGTTTTACAGAAAGCCCTATGATCATTCAACATAGAAAAAAATAAAAGTTGTTAAACTAATTCCTAATAGAACACTTGCTTATGTCTCATGCTTGGTGTTATGATGTTTGAAAGGAGCTCAATCCTTATTTTGAGGAGTGTTAACATGGTGTACATACACATAATATTTTCATAAAGTTATCTGTTTTAACCCCTTATTGAGTATATTCTCTTTTTAGATTGATATTAAAAAGAATACAACTGAAATGGGACGATGATTGATACAAAGATTATAATGCCTTTATATAAACCAGTGATGAGGCCTCCTCAGGAATACTGCATGCAGTACTGGTCATGACATCTTAAATAGGATCTGCAGAACTAAATTGGGTTCGGAGAAGAGTGATGAGAATTATCAAAGGCATGAATAAACTCTCATATGAAGAGAGATTGAAAAGATTGTGTTTTTTTAACCTTAGAAAGGAGACGTATAAGAAGGGAGGAGGTAAAAGTATATATAATAATGAATGGTATAGAAAAAGGTAGATAGTGAATAGAATTTCCCAGTGTCATAATGCAAGAATAAGAGGACATCAGATGAAGTTAAAAAGTTGGGAAGTTCAAAACTGATGTGTGAAAAAGTATTTTCTTCTAACATATGACTAAATTGTGGAAGGAGGTTGTTGAGGTCGCAGGCCCTGGTTCTCATGGGAGACTTTAATCACCCTGATATCTGCTGGGAGAGCAATACAGCGGTGCACAGACAATCCAGGAAATTTTTGGAAAGTGTAGGGGACAATTTCCTGGTGCCAGTGCTGGAGGAACCAACTAGGGGCAGAGCTTTTCTTGACCTGCTACTCACAAACAGGGAAGAATTAGTAGGGGAAGCAAAAGTGGATGGGAACCTGGGAAGCAGTGACCATGAGATGGTCGAGTTCAGGATCCTGACACAAGGAAGAAAGGAGAGAAGAAGAATACGGACCCTGGACTTCAGAAAAGCAGACTTTGACTCCCTCAGGGAACAGATGGGCAGGATCCCCTGGGAGAATAACATGAAGGGCAAAGGGGTCCAGGAGACCTGGCTGTATTTTAAAGAATCCTTATTGAGGTTGCAGGAACAAACCATCCCGATGTGTAGAAAGAATAGTAAATATGGCAGGCGACCAGCTTAGCTAAACAGTGAAATCCTTGCTGATCTTAAACGCAAAAAAGAAGCTTACAAGAAGTGGAAGATTGGACAAATGACCAGGGACGAGTATAAAAATATTGCTCAGGCATGCAGGAGTGAAATCAGGAAGGCCAAATCACACTTGGAGTTGCAATTAGCAAGAGATGTTAGGAGTAACAAGAAGGGTTTCTACAGGTATGTTAGCAAGAAGAAGAAAATCAAGGAAAGTGTGGGTGCCTTACTGAATGAGGGAGGCAACCTAGTGACCGAGGATGTGGAAAAAGCTAATGTACTCAATGATTTTTTTGCCTCTGTCTTCACGCACAAGGTCAGCTCCCAGATCGCTGCACTGGGCAGTACAGCATGGGGAGAAGGTGACCAGCCCTCTGTGGAGAAAGAAGTGGTTTGGGACTATTTAGAAAAACTGGACGTGCACAAGTCCATGGGGCCGGATGCGCTGCATCCGAGGGTGCTAAAGGAGTTGGCGGGTGAGATTGCAGAGCCATTAGACATTATTTTTGAAAACTCATGGCGATCGGAGGAGGTCCCTGATGACTGGAAAAAGGCTAATGTAGTGCCCATCTTTAAAAAAGGGAAGAAGGAGGATCCGGGGAACTACAGGCCAGTCAGCCTCACCTCAGTCCCTGGAAAAATCATGGAGCAGGTCCTCAAGGAATCAATTATGAAACATTTAGAGGAGAGGAAGGTGATCAGGAACAGTCAGCATGGATTCACGAAGGGAAAGTCGTGCCTGACTAACCTAATTGCCTTCTATGATGAGATAACTGGCTCTGTGGATGAGGGGAAAGCAGTGGATGTGTTATTCCTTGACTTTAGCAAAGCTTTTGATACGGTCTCCCACAGTATTCTTGCCCCACCAAGTTAAAGAAGTATGGGCTGGATGAATGGACTGTAAGGTGGATAGAAAGCTGGCTAGATCGTCGGGCTCAACGGGTAGTGATCAATGGCTCCATGTCTAGTTGGCAGCCGGTTTCAAGCGGAGTGCCCCAAGGGTCGGTCCTGGGGCCGGTTTTGTTTAATATCTTTATTAATGATCTGGAGGATGGTGTGGACTGCACTCTCAGCAAGTTTGCAGATGACACTAAACTAGGAGGCGTGGTAGATACACTAGAGGGTAGGGATCGGATATAGAGGGACCTAGACAAATTAGAGGATTGGGCCGAAAAAAAACCTGATGATGTTCAACAAGGACAAGTGCAGAGTCCTGCACTTAGGACGGAAGAATCCCATGCACTGCTACAGACTAGGGACCGAATGGCTAGGTAGCAGTTCTGCAGAAAAGGACCTAGGGGTCACAGTGGACGAGAAGCTGGATATGAGTCAACAGTGTGCTCTTGTTGCCAAAAAGGCTAACGGCATTTTGGGCTGTATAAGTAGGGGCATTGCCAGCAGATCGAGGAACGTGATCGTTCCCCTTTATTCGACATTGGTGAGGCCTCATCTGGAATACTGTGTCCAGTTTTGGTCCCCACACTACAAGAAGGATGTGGAAAAATTGGAAAGAGTCCAGCGGAGGGCAACAAAAATGATTAGGGGTCTGGAGCACATGACTTATGAGGAGAGGCTGAGGGAACTGGGATTGTTTAGTCTCCAGAAGAGAAGAATGAGGGGGGATTTGATAGCAGCCTTCAACTACCCAAAGGGGGGTTCCAAAGAGGATGGAGCTCGGCTGTTCTCAGTGGTGGCAGATGACAGAACAAGGAGCAATGGTCTCAAGTTGCAGTGGGGGAGGTCCAGGTTGGATATCAGGAAAAACTATTTCACTAGGATGGTGGTGAAACACTGGAATGCGTTACCTAGGGAGGTGGTGGAGTCTCCTTCCTTGGAGGTTTTTAAGGCCCGGCTTGACAAAGCCCTGGCTGGGATGATTTAGCTGGGAATTGGTCCTGCTTTGAGCAGGGGGTTGGACTAGATGACCTCTTGAGGTCCCTTCCAACTCTGATATTCTATGATTCTATGAGGTCGAGAACTTAAGTTTCTAAAAGGGATTGAACATCCAGAGCTATCATACCTGGACTATCCAGAGTCATCATAATTAATGACACCAAACTTTGTGCTCCAGGGTTTCATCTAACCTCAACTATTAGACAGGGAGGCACTTATATGAGGGACAGATTAAAGACAGCTTTAAATTGTCACCTTGTGTAAATAAAAATAAAGAATGTATAATTCCCATTGACATTTATATGTACAGCTAATTTGTCTCTAAGTGTTCAGATGTTTTATCACATACCTGTGACAGTGTACATGGAAATGTAGTTGTTGAACTTCTCACTACAATCTGCATACTTCAAGTCTGAGGTACAGTTCCTTTTGCATTCTTAAAAGAGGGAAAATACACTCATCTCTCAGAAGGGAATTTTAATCTAAACGCTTCATTTTCTTTCCTTCACATTGTATTTTTAGCAAAAGATAGGGCCAAAGTCAAGACTCCTCTAGCCACATATAAGGAGGACTTGTAAGGAGGGCTTGTACAGAGCGTTGGATAGGTTTGTGAGAACTTCTTCATTGGGCAGTAAGTAATTTTTACTGCAGTACCTGCATTCACTGTTGTCGCTACAGACTTGCTCCAATATGTTTGTGAGCTATCATGCAGGATTTGGTAGTTTCTTAAGCAAAGTGCTTAAGTGCTCTTTACTCTCATTCCTGCTTTGCATTCACATTTTAGGATTTGTCTGTATCATCATTCAATAGACAACAAGATGAGATTAAAAAAAAACTATAGAGAAATACAAATAACAAACCTATGTGGCCCATTGCAGCACTAGCACACACAACTCATTGCAGGGTTTCTTCTTGAACTAGTTCTCAACTTTCAAACATCTTTGTATAAATTAATTACTCAGAATAAAGGGATTTCAAAATCAAGAGATCTACCAGCTGTAACACAAAGTGTTAGCCTTGGCTGTCTTTACAGAGAATGTACAAGGGTGTGCCAAAAACACCTAAAACCATCCTCTTGTGGGGCCATGTCAAATGGAGGTTTTATTTTATCTCAGGAGACCATACTCAGAGGATACCTGTGTTACTGCATTTATGTACTGAATAGCCAAAAAATCAGCAAAGGTGAATGTAGTGTGAGTACTCAATTGCAGCCCATTGTTTCAACAAATTACAGACTGAGCCCTGAAATTTAGCTACATTTCAAAAGTTTCATTTTCAGCTAATCTGTATGTCATAGAATCATAGAATATCAGGGTTGGAAGGGACCTCAGGAGGTCATCTAGTCCAACCCCCTGCTCAAAGCAGGACCAATTCCCAACTAAATCTTTCCAGCCAGGGCTTTGTCAAGCCGGGCCTTAAAAACCTCCAAGGAAGGAGACTCCACCACCTCCTTAGGTAACGCATTCCAGTGCTTCACCACCCTCCTAGTGCAAATAGTGTTTCCTAATATCCAACCTAGACCTCCCCCACTGCAACTTGAGACCATTGCTCCTTGTTCTGTCATATGCCACCACTGAGAAGAGCCGAGCTCCATCCTCTTTGGAACCCCCCTTTGGGTAGTTGAAGGCTGCTATCAAATCCCCCCTCATTCTTCTCTTCTGGAGACTAAACAATCCCAGTTCCCTCACCCTCTCCTCATAAGTCATGTGCTCCAGACCCCTAATCATTTTTGTTGCCCTCCGCTGGACTCTTTCCAATTTTTCTACATCCTTCTTGTAGTGTGGGGCCCAAAACTGGACACAGTACTCCAGATGAGACCTCACCAATGTCGAATAAAGGGGAATGATCACGTTCCTTGATCTACTGGCAATGCCCCTACTTATACAGCCCAAAATGCCATTAGCCTTCTTGGCAACAAGAGCACACTGTTGACTCATAAGAAAATATAATTTATGGAGATATACCTATCTCATAGAACTAGAAGGGACCTTGCAAGGTCATCAAGTCCAGCCCCCTGCCTTCACTAGCAGGACCAAGTACTGATTTTTCCCCAGATCCCTAAGTGGCCCCCTCAAGGATTGAACTCACAACCCTGGGTTTAGCAGGCCAATGCTCAAACCACTGAGCTATCCCTCCCCCCATGTTGGCATGTCCATGTCCATGAAGTAGCAAAAGTTACAAATATTTCATTTACAGACTATGTGTTCTCGCCTGCACTGGGTATTCACCTCACTTCCATTGACATAGTTGGGATTTAAGTTCAGGGAGAGAGATAGAGAGAAACCAGGCTCTCTACCCCTTTCTTCTTAATACTATACTAACAATACCACATTAGCATAATGATTGAAAAATGGTGTCCATGAAGAAACAAGGCTTTGAACTAGGGGTGCTCAAACTGGGGGTTGGGACCCCTCAGGAGGGATCACAATGTTATTACATGGGGGGTTGTGAGCTGTCAGCCTCTACCGCAAACCCTGATTTGTCTCCAGCATTTATAATGGTGTTAAATATATTAAAAAGTGGTTTTAATTTGTAAGGGGGGAGTCGCACTCAGAGGCTTGCTATGTGAAAGGGGTCACCAGTACAAAAGTTTGAGAACCACTGCTTTAAACATTTTGGGTGATGATTATATATAAAGAAGGCGAACAAGTAACACTATAGAGACACACTTTCTCAAGTAAAATTTAGCTAAAATGTTCATGAAATGAGGTGTTGTATACAGCTGCACTGAGTCATGTTTTTCACCCTGGAGTATTTACATCTGTAAACTGTTGGTAATACAAATGTAGTAGTTAATTTAATTGCCCTTAGGATCTATGATTTATCAAAGCAAACAGGAAATGCAGAGAGGTCCCTGCTTTTATCATATGAAATACCCTAATAAAAATATCTACCTTGTTCATCGAGAAAAAACAGCCTATTAATAGTATCTCTATGGGCTTTATATAATGAAAATTCATGATCTATGAAGGTGAGAAGTGGCTTACTTTAATTTTTCATATGTCTATTGGTGACTACTGGCACATTCAAAAGGCTGTGCAGATTACTAGTGGGAAGGCAGTCTACTTTGCACAAGTCATCTGAGCAGGAAGTTTCTGTAGCCACAGATTGAGTGCAAGTGGTATTTAACAAGTAAGAGTCTTCTGCTGATTCCCTGAATTCATTTCTTTCATTTGGCAGAAACAGATGGGATTTGATTTTCTTGCAGCTACTTTGACCTGAGAATAACATTTAAATAGGCCCTGAGGAGGTGGAAATGTACAACAAAAACACAAAAGCACTCTAACAGTCTGAATGCTGAACTTTACAAATATGACTTGACATGTTGAATAACCACAACTACCACATTTGTTGATTACCCTTCATCCTATGATGGGTCCTCAGATAGCATTCAAATGAAATACATTTTGTTGGTTTGCTCTGAAAGAGCAGCATTTGTTTCAATTAAAGGCAGAGTCTAATGAAATAGAAATTAGCTTTAGGGATTTCAAAATGTACTAATCTCTCGCTTTCCTTGCTCTCAGAATTTAGCCATAAGATTTTTTTTAACCCCCATTATTTGGAGAGAGTAAAAGTTTCCTTTGGTATATATATTCATACAGCTCCAGTAAAACTATCTATTCCTGCTACTAAGCCAGCTGATTAACTCATACTCTTTGCTTTAATCTATTTTCCTTCCTCTCCACTGGTCTTTGTACTTACATAACCTCAACTCTGTAGTACTACTCAACCACAAGATACACTTAAAGTCCAAGATCAGTGAAATGCAGAAGACATTTAGGGACTGGGGTGAAACCTAGACTCCACTGAAGTCAATGGGAGTTTTCTCTTTCCTGGGGAGGAGCAAGAAAAGGGTAGAAGAAATGCAATTCTCTATTCTATTCTCTATTCTTCTTCTCTCTGTGATTTGACTCTGTCATTTTATTCTCTCCTTTTCCTAGCCTCAGGCTCTCCCCCACCCCAACACTTATTCATTATCTCTATCATAGTCCTTTGTTTCCCACTTTTTGTCTAGCACCTTCTATAATATTAACTTCACCTCTCCCACCGGTTCCCTGGCCACAATCCAATGCTCACTGTGGACCAGGTGAAGTGAACAGAAGTGTGGATGCCACTCCCAGGGTAGGATAGTTTGTTGGTGATAAAATGTTTTGAAGACATGGCAAACAATGCTATGACTAGCACTGGACTAGATTAGCACTAATCCTTTTTCATGGAGTAAGCAAATATTCTGAGTTGTGACATTTCAACTTGGCACTTGTTCTATAAAAAAAGTCAAATAATTCTGAGATAAAGTGTTGTGGCACCTGCTTTCCAGTTACTCTGCACCCATTAGTATGTTTAGGTTACCCTAGAGAGCATGAGGAGTGTCAGATAACTCAGGTCCTTGGACTTCATGACAGTGGCAGACACTGAGGGTGAAATCCTGACCCTTGGAAGTCAATGGGACTTTTGCCATTAACTTCAAGGGACCAGATATTCACACTTAAAATTTATTTGCCTGACACCACTGAAATAGTTTAATTGGAGATAAGGCAACACTTTGTCCAGTGTAGATGTTTGTCCTTTGATTTATTGATTGATTTAAAAAAAATATTCAGCTGTGTGGTCTATTTTCATTCCTATCCTTTTCTTTCTCACCATCCCACACTTCTTACACTTGTATGCTTAAACAAAAGAGTTGTTCTGTCTGCTATTTGTTTGCTAGTTCATGGCTCTGGTTGAGGGTTCTTCTCAACTGGGCACTCCATGGAGTTGCAAAGCAAAACTAAAACTTCTTTTCAACTAGGAATCAACACACAACTAACCAAAAATTCTGGGTGCTAGCTCACTTCATTTTCACGTTAATCTACATATAGTAGTAACATGAGCTAATTTCATTCCCATCACAAGAACTCACAATGGAAAACTCTTGCGGTACCACCTGTTGATAGGTGATAGCAAGAGTAGCATCTCACATTCAAAGGAAATACAAAACCCTCCTCTCCCCCCAAAAAACAACAACAACAAATCCTAACCATCAGACTAATCACAATGGTTATGTTAGAGTTTCAACACATTCACTTCCTATCATATGACAACAAGGAGGTAATCAAGGGAATTTAAGGGAGCAAATTTGAAATGAGTAAGACTGAATACAGTACTTTTTAACATTTGATAAACCAGTGGAACTCATTGACAGATGTTATTGATCTAAATAGCTGAATAAGTTTCAAGAGAAATTTTGGTATTTCATAAGTTATGCAATTTACTAAGAAAAGCATCTTCCTTCAAGTCTCTGTATAACTGCCCTGCCAATTTACCCAGCTTTATTTTCAGATCTCCCCTCCCATTCCTCCTGGTCTGTTGATAGTGCCACCCTTGACACACCATTTACAGGCTTCTCCCATAACTGTATCTGTGTTTTCTCCCACACCATGGGCTTCTCTACCTGAGTTGCTTTTCAAGGCCACCACCCTTTCCATATACAAATCTCTTCCAAAGACCCACTTTTCCTTTGATGTCTAGCTGACTAACAACAACAAGGTTGAGGGGCACGTGGGGATAGTTTGCGTATCTCTTAATCTACATAGATGTCAGACTGTGGCCGGTCATTACCTTGACTCTTTGTACACCCCTTTCTCTTAACTTTATCTGTCAGTCTTTTTAAACCATAAGCATTCCAGAACCCTTTAAATTGTAAGGTCTTCAGTTGTGCTCTTCAGCAGTGCAAATAATGGCCACTAAATTACATATGATTAGTTTTATCAAGTATTCTTGAGGGAATAGCCAGGGAAAGGAAAACATCTCCCTTTGTCGTGTAGTACTGCACAAGCAGCTGCACTATGAGGGTGGCTTTCACCTGCTTCAAAACATCTGTTTTGGAACATTGTCAAGGCCAAAAAAACATAACTTTCAGCCTTTGTTCTGCTCCATTTCAGCAATTCTTATGATTTGTGCATTAATCTTTTTTTATTAAAATCATCTAGAGCCAAATTTTCAAAAGAGCACTCAAACTGACCTCCATTTGTGAATCTGCAAACTGCAACCAAATCAATGGAGTTACACAGTTGTAGCACAGTGATGAATCGGGCCCAGTGTTTCTCCCAATGGATTTTGTTTCTGTGAATGCTGTCACCTCTTCATGCATATAGAATTTTCATAGAATTTTTATTAAACACAAAGAATAATATCAACGTAAGAGCTCAATGTGTGACAGAAACCCACCTTTGTATCTCTGAGCTGGAATCCACTGGATCCTACACTTCTGTTCTGAAAGACATGGATGGGAAGAGATGGTCTGACCTGTTATTTTCCTATATAAAGGTCAAATATATGAGATGCCTTTATTATGGTCTACAACAGGGGTAGTCAATAGGCAAACAGTGGACCAAATCCAGAATGCCAGATCCTTTTGAATGGACCCTGAAATCTTTGTATTTACTTATTATCATTATAGTTATCTGGAGTCTGAACCTTGACTATACCTTGACCAAGAAATTTGGATCTTGGAAAAAAAAATTGACTACCCTTAGTCTACAACTACACACAAGGGGAAAAGCTTTCTGATAGTAGATGGCTCTTAAATCTGGACAGAAATGCATAATGAAATCCGTTGGTTAGAAACTCAAGCTAGACATGTTTATTCAGACTAGAAATGGGTACATTTTTAACAGTGAGTGTAAAGAGCTATTGGAATAACTTACCTAAGGTGGTGTATTGCCCATTACTTTAAGTCTTTAAATCAAGACTGGATGTCTTTCTAAAAGATATGCTCAAGTTCAGACAGAATTTATAGTTTTGATGCAGGAATTACTAGGTGAAATTCTATGTCCTGTATTATGGAGGAGATCAGACCAGTTGATTATAATAGTCCCTTCTGGCTCATAAAACTATGAATGACAAACATACAAATATTTAACTAAAAATGAAAATAGAATTCTTTAAACACATTATCCATATTTGAGTTCAAAACCTTTGTTTCAGGGAGATAACTATTCTAAAAGAGTAATTGGGCAGTCCTTTAATCAAACAAATATGTGGTCACTTCACACCTTATATTGTGCATCTATTCACATAATTGAGTATTCACACTGCACACTGCCTCTGATTAATTTATCAAGCAAAGACCTACTGCTCCTTTCTGGGACATTTTTCCCCCAGACGATGTCAGATATCTCAAAGCTGATTTTACTTTATTCAGCAAGTATAACAAGGCCAGCATTCCAATAACAACTTCTGAATCCTAAATTCCTTTTTCTCCACTGCAACAAATAGCACAGCCCACAAGCAGAGAATTATTAGCAGGCTTGTTAAAAGCTTTCACTCTGCTCCCCTCCCTCCCCCACCTCATTTTAATAGGATTAAAGAAGAAATCAACTGACTAATTTAAAGATGTAATGTGTCCTTTGAAACTATTCCTTTTTCAAAAAGGGACGATTCTGAAGAAAATTTCATTGGAGAAATCTGTCTCCACGGGCATTTTCATTTTAAAATTAATTAGTTCTTGAACAATTAATGGAATTTATTATACTCTATGTGCATCAGTGATCTGTAGATTAAAACCTTGATCCTGCAATCCTTATGCTGCAGGTAGCAGAGTGCAAAAGTTTGTTGTACTGTAATGTGAATGCAAATAGAAGTTACAAAAGGTGGGGAGGCTGAGATTTGTTGGAGGGATGGCCTATCGGGGTTAATAAGGACTTTGACTTCATCAAGGAAGAATTTACATGGGGCTTTGGAATGTAGGGGTTTGCAGCCAGGAGGGGAGGGAGAGATCTGACATCCGAACTCTTAGAATATCAATAAAAGCAATTAAGGGATGTCATGTGAGTAATAACACTACAAGAGCCGGGGGGGTGGGGGAAAGGGGAAGGGGAGTGGACTGTGATTTGCCCAATACAGACTTGCTTTGTGTAGAAGCCACTCTTCCTTCACAGGAAAGGGTATTACCTCAGAAAAGGAAATACCATTGGCAATAAAATGTATTGTGGAGGTTCCCCTGGGGAAGTGGGATCCTATTCATTCAGGATTGGATTGTTTACATCCACAGCATGACTGGGAATAGGAGCCTATCAATTGTGGCATCTCAGTGCCTCTCTCACCAATAATTCCCACATCAAGATTTCCTGGCTCTTTGCTAAGAGCCTCAGCTTCCAGGGCTCCCCAAACAGTCTACCCTCTTGTTCATTTGTTTTTCTGAAGCAGTTCCTTTCAGCAGTAACTCCTCTAGCACTCTATTGGGCACATACCGAGTCACTTCCACTTCCTGGAGGATGTTGCAATCCCCTCCCCATCATTCCTGCTTCCCTCTTTTATAAGGGTCAGCTAATTAAGGTTCCCCCCGCCCCTTTCCTCAGGTGCAGGAATGGATTAATCAGGCATCCAGGCCAGCTCCATACCCCAGAGCAATATTATCCCTTACTCCTTCACAGGAAGGATAAAATCAGTGATTTATATGTGCTAAACTCTTCCCATTTAGCCCTTCCTTTGCAATCATATTAATGGGTCACAGGAGTTGGTGTGGGTATAATATTATACATTTGGCCCACAAGTGGGTGGCCAGTTACCCTAGATGTTCACTACCATGTCTCCACATCAGTGTGAAGGGAGAGACACTGTAAGGCAGGGATCGGTAACCTTTGACATGCGGCCCATCACGGAAATCCGCTGGTGGACTGGGACAGTTTGTTTAGCTGCAGTGTCCGCAGGTTCGGCCGATCGCAGCTCCCACTGGCTGTGGTTCGCTGTTCCAGGCCAATGGGGGCTGCAGGAAGCGACACAGATGAAGGGATGTGCTGGACGCCGCTTCCCACAACCCCCATTGACCTGGATCAGTGAACCGTGGCCAGTGGGAGCTGCGATCGGCTGAACCTGCGGACGCTGCAGGTAAACAAACCATCCCGGCCTGCCAGCGGATTTCCCTGATGGGCCGTGTGCCAAAAGTTGCCGATCCCTGCTGGAGGCATTGGGCCCATTCTCTGGGACCAGCTGATACTTCTTGTATACTCTTTGGGAACCAGAAAGCAGCCACCTAAAATGACCAAAGTACATGTGGAAGAAAACAATTTGGGATTTTGTTAGTGGGTTGACTTCCCCCATCAGGAAAGAGAGCAATCTAGGGCAGAGCCGAGACCTTTCCCCAGGGATGATTCTCAACTGGTCTGAAATGCTGCAGTGGAAGACATGGTGGAGAGCTACCAGATCTCCACAGGTTGACAAGGCAAACATGAAGCATCTGGAATAGGGAGGATCAATATTTACCCACCAAAAAGATTAGATTTGGTACCAATGTGGTATACTTCTCCGATGGGGGAGTACACATTTTTGAACAGTGTTAGGGATGGAATTGTAAATTATTTGGTAAACCAATAGGGGGTTGGTGGGCAGGCGGCCAAGTCAATTGCTGGCACCTTCTTGTGTCAGCTATCCTGTGCAGGTACTTGTTCCATAGCGGGTCCAGTTTCCTAATAAACTGAAATTTATTTAAAGTATCTGGGGAATGGGGTTGGCACTCCTACTGCTGGTAAAGCAGGGAGACCACTCCCTTTCTCCAGCCCACTATCATGGATGGCAGTGTGGTCCCCCCAACAGGCTCAGACCAGCTGTATAGAGCTGGGGGTGGAGGAGAAGGGAGAGCTGATGGTAGCTCTCTTCCAGGTAGAGGTGATTAAGGAAGGAATCACAAGCTGCACTATACAAGTTACTGATGGACAGTTCCCTAATACCCTGACACAGCGGCAACTAGACTGCATAGTTCCCCATGAGTTAAATAATAAAATGACAACCTAATTAAACCACATCCCTTGCAATTTGTCCTTCTTCCTGATTTTCACTGAAAGCTGGGCATCAGTACCCATGCATTTAAATGCACTTGTGACAGTCTATACCCTGATGTTCACCACTTTTATAAGACTAAGTTTTGTATAAAGTATGTCTTGTGACGTATCATTTGAAAACTGAGAATCTGCTGATCATTATTGTCCTGGTAAAATGTGTGTGGCAACATTTTATGTAAGTTATGAAATTCTACTGTATGATATTACTGAGACATTCTCCAAGTCTGCAAAAACAACCACAAACCAGTTCCTCAGAAACAAAAGGCAAACCGACTCCTCAGCCAGGTATCAACAAGATCAAATGAACTTGGTTAAGTGGCCATTCTTTCACAGGAAAAAGGGGGTGAGAAAGAAATCTACATTATGGCAGAGAAACAGCTAGAGGTTCCTATCCCCACAGACTTTCTGTCTCTGGAAGCTCACCTGGAGATGATCAAAGAGAAAGAACTATAAGAAAGGGGAACAGAGGCTCCAAAATATTCCTCCTTTTCTCCCTGCCCATGGCATCAAGAACATCTGAAGGACAAGGAAAGTAACACTGAACTGGAGGAGACACAACCCAAAACTAAATTTTGAGTAGGTTGTTTTTAAACATGTCGTCATTTTTTTAAAAATAAAATTGAATATTCAATTGTAAGAATAAGATGCTGTTCACTTCACTGGGAAAGGTAATTCAGACTTGAGTTTCTCAGTTGACATCATTTCTAAATCCAAGTAAGATTTTTAGCCTCAGGCTCTCCTCATAACTATAAAATAAAGAAGTAGAGCAAAATTATTGGATTTGATCATTTTTAATAAATGCAATACTAAGGTAAATGGGTTTCCTTTTTTGTGTACATATATGAGTGGTGATGAAAATACCTGGACTGTGAGACAAAAATGTACATCATTTCTAAGCTTTTACAGAATGCACACACTCCCAATAGACCATACACTCATAATATATTAGGGCTGCAATCAAATTATGCCCAGATATTAGAGCTTACATAATCAACTAGGAAAATTCCACATCTGCTGTCGATCGAGCATACATGTGTATCCTGCACATTCCTCTACCCAAGTCTGCAACTGGCATCCTCTGATCCATAGGCATTTATCTTACCAGCTAAGTTAAAATGGAACCTCTCTAACCTAAGCCCTGATTTAGCAAAACACATGCTTACATTTAAAAAGTTTACTTAAGTACTTTGTTGAACTGAGTCCCTAGTCAGACATGCATCAATATCTTCCTGCACAGTTGGCATATACAGTTCATGATAATATTTGGGACAAGAGCAACTTAATATTGTTGATAATAATTTGACTGAACAGCCAAACAACTGGACGATGATTCAAAGTTTCTACTAGGCATGTCACTTTAAAGCTGTAGCAGGATGCAGCAATGAAGTTAAATGGACGCTAACAAGATTTTTGACCTCAGATTTGACCATTGTCATAATATGATGGGTGAAAGAATCTATGAGGGTAAATATCTAGTGTATTTCTGCCTATCTCAATCCTTCTCATACCGTTCACCTATAGTCTAAATACCAGCTAAAAGGTAAATGGAGAACATTGGTAGAACTTCTCTCATGCATGTTTTTTGTTGAATATAGTGAGTTTATTTATGTATTTATTATGATGCCATCAATGCCTTCAGCAGAGACAGATCATGTACTTAACTGATCTTTGCCTGTGTTTGTTAAATTCTGCTGCAATTCATATAACAGGAATCTAAAACAGAATACTGAAAATCCAGCAAGCTCCTAACACAGAAATCTTCCACAAAAGTCTAATGGAGGCCTCAATTTAGAGGAACGCATAGTCTGGCCAAAGACAGGCCTGTAATGAGAATTATGTTGATCAGCCTCTTTCAATCAAAATATACTAAATTTAATCTCAGATCCCATGAAGCATCTGCAACATCTCACCCTATTTATAATCTCTCCCTCTTTTGTCTGTGACTGACTAACGCAGAGCAGTTCCCCACCTCTCTAAGTGAAGTGTATTCACTGAGAATTTATTTGATAGCCTTTGGCTAATTTTAATTTGTAGTCTACTGACATCTGAGCCAACTGATATTATCACTGCTTCAGTCTAAAAGGTCTGGTCCTGATCCTGTGAAGCATCCACCACTCCAAGTTAAATCAAAATCCAGCACTATGCATGATTAGGCCATATGGACTGATGCAACTCACACTGAAGTCAATAGAAGTTTTTTTCACTCAACTCAGTAGGAGTTGAATCATGCCCTATATGAGGTTCAGCAGAGCTGGGATGAGATCTCAACACAACTGTATTTATATTAAGGGAAAACTGTACCTTTCAGACTTTAAATTGAGCTAATATTCCTCTTTAATCCACTAGATTAAATATCTTAATAGAAGACTCAAATCTGTTTGAAGGTATGTCTACATCTGAGAGCATATGTCCTAAACTGCAGACAGACAAGCTAGCTGTGCTTGAGCTAGCACACTAAACATAGCATGTAGCTTGGGTTTCCCCTTTGGTATATGCTCATGCAACTAGCCTGAGCTGCCCACCTGCTACCTTTTTAGTTACCTAGCTAGAGCTGAGTTAGCACATAGGATTCCCACTCTGGGAAGCTGTGTCCCAGCTGCAGCATTGATGTATCCTCAGTGAAGAACATCTACAGGTCATTTATGAATTTGTGTGGTTGTGAAGCCTTTTCCAAGTGCAGCTCTTAAGTGATCGCACCTTTAAAAAGTAAAAAAAAAAGAAAGAAAGAAAAAAAGCCAACAGCTATCACAGTTTCCGCCTAAGAGTATGGGGAAATATGGGTATCAGTATGTAGAAGCTACTGCTAAATAAAGACTGTTAAATGATGACTCCTTGAGGTGTATATGTAATACAGGACTTTTTGTGCAAGGTATTATGGTGAATATTTCTAATCTAACACATTTTTTTTTCTGGCAAAACCTAATTATTTTTGCATTTCCCTTTTGGTCAATATATATTCAAAGATAATCGCTAACCAATGCCACACATCCCCTTCCTCCCCAACTCTCTCTCTCTATATGAAATCTTTCCGAAGAACTGTAAGTCAGTCAAAGAACACACATATAGCCAAAGCTTTCCTCCCAGTACAGACACTGTGGAGCAGAAGAAAAACATCTTTCAAGTTTAGCCTCAGGGACTGTCATCTACTTAAGGCTGCCTAGTGTGGAAAAGTCCTGAGTAAGCAAGGCAAAATAGACTGGTTTTAATCTTCAAGACACCTTTAGAGCTACATAAAAAGATTGTGGCTTTTATGATCTTTTTAATACTATATCTATATTGATCTTATGTAATTATAATAAGATTCCCAAACCTGTTTTCCCTGAGATAGTATGGAGGTGCTTCAGAGTTACTTACAAGTTATTTGAAGATTCTTTCACTAGGTCTGACTATGCCAAATTGAACTGTATGTTCAATTTTTTTCCCCAGCTCACAGCTTTTCATGTCCTCCAGAAATAGCCACAAAGGAAATCTAATTTATTTTCCTCGAATACAAAGGGCCAGATTCAATAAAATTGCTCTCCAATGTCTTTGTCACAAACATTGGCTAAAAATAGGAAAAAGATATGAATGTCTCTATTGGCATCATTTCAATGAACATTAGAAATCTAGTTAATTCTCAGACGGCTTGCACCTGGATAATACCAGATTTTCATTTTCAGGAGAGGTTAATGGGGACTGCTATGCCATATGAAGGGTGGGTTTTGAGTTGCTGGCAAGTAGGCTAATGCCAGAACACAAGACTGAAGTTGGTTCAATCCTGCATCTTTTTCTTGGTAAAATACCCTCCTACCCTGTCCTGACCCCAAATCTGATTCACCTCTTCCTGCTGCTGCTTTATGACATGTCCCTCAAGCTAGTGATCAGCAAGAAAGTAGGATTTAATTGAGGTCAGGGGATAATAAGAAAAATCTGTTTTGATGCTGGCAGTGGCAGAAACTCGGGAGGCAGGGATGACAGAATCAGAATTAGGATCACTGCCCATTCACTTGAGTGGGTCCTTTCTTCTGGCTCTTGACAGGTCAGCTAAGTGAGTTCAGGAGAGATCAAAAATGTCACAGGGAGCAAGGGGAAGAGACAAGTACTGGGAAGGGAGGTGTGCCTCTTTTTGGAGTGTACTCTTCTTCAGTGCCTCAGCACAGACTAGAGTTATAAGGTCTAGGGCTAAATTAAATTAGGACATGCTCCAAACTTCTAGGCCTCAGAAAGCCCTGAATATATTTTACACACACACACACACACACACACACACACACACACACACACACACAGAGTTTAATATTTAGTTAATTATGATGACCAGGAAAAAAATCTGACATCACACAGCATTCAGCTCTCCCAATGAAGTCAGTGAGTGTTTTGCCTGAGTAAAAACCATTTAGGGCTAGAACTATATCATGAAGATTTTCTTCCTGTTGAGAAATATGAGCTGTACATAATGCTCCTTTCAAAAGATATAACATTATTTTAGTCCCTGTATCTTGCAAAGCTCAAGAGAAAGGAAAAGTCAAAATGCACAATTTTTCTTTTTCCTCAGAGATAAATAAATACTATTATTTTTACTTGTAAACCAAAGACAAACTCATTCTACCCAATCTGTAGTTAAAACTCAGATAAAATGGAACACTTTTCATCTTAAAAATAGAACTATACATCATTTGCCAGAGTTTATTTGCTAATGTGTACAATGCACACATTATTCTGTTATTCTTCATTAGTAGAACATATATCCCATATGTGCTAATTCCAGTCTTGGACGAGTCAGATGTCTCAGTTAAGGAGTGTGTCTCTATAAGAAAAACTTATATTTTGTAATGACTGCAGTATTTTCCAATTTTCATGTGCCTCCAAGCAGCAGCAGCAGCAGTTCCCAGTTATTTCCCCCAAAGCGATAGTGGGCCAGGGCAGCCATTTGTATTTTGATTTCATTAGGCACCCCCAGTTACACCATCTCGTGACATAAGTAAAAGTTGTCCTGACATAACATGGTTAACACAAACCTAAAAATCACTACTGTTGATTTTAAGGTCAGAATTGTTTCTTTTATTACTAATAACTAGTGATGGAATTCCATACCACCACATTATACAGCATAGAGTTGTCCATATAGTAGATTTTCTTATACTACTTCTATAATACCTAATCATCGTGATAAATCATGCCACATAATGTAATAGGGTTTCAAGATAAAAAGTCAAGGTAATTTTCAACCTATGCTACCAAGTCAGCATACTGTCGATATTATAGTTTGGGGCCAATTCTTCAAAGCATTAAGCAACTTTTATAAGGTGCTTAATGCTTTCAACTATCTCAGTGGGAATCGAAAATACTAAGAACCTTGCAAAATCAGGCCCATGTCTTGGTACAAATACAAAGCTGTCACTTTGGCAGACCGACCTTTAATGAAATTGTCAGATTTGGTAATTTCATGAAGGGAATTGTGCAGTCTTACATCCCAAATGCTGGTGGCCTTGAGGGTTTTTTTTTTTTAATTATAATGTAGGCTTTTCAATGAAAATCAATATGAAACAGAAATCTATGTTAAAAGAACATTAAGGTTGCAAAGTCAAGCATTAAAGAGAGGAAATGCCTGAAAAAGTTGCCTGAAATATAGACTTTAATTACATGATCACATACTATTTTTTCTGTCCATTCTACCTATAAATATATTCATGCAGACCAAACTATGGGACTTGCTGTGAACTCCTTACTCACATGAAATTAATAGGATGTTCAGCTGATTATCCACCATGATGCCCTAAATCTTTTTCAAAGTCATGGCTTTGCAGGATCGTGTCCCTGTAGTGAGGCCGAGTGACCCCCCTCCGAGCGGGAGAGCGAGGGACCATTATACGCTCCTTGGAGGGCACAGCCTAAATCGCCCCACCTCCCTCGCCAGAAGTACCTGGGCGTGGCCTGAAGTAGATAAGGCCGACCCTGCAGCACAGTTGTAGGGGAGCCTGTGGAGGAAAAGGACACTTTGCCGGTTCGGCTGTGTCCCCAAGAGAAACCCGCACCGAGCGGTGCCCCATCCGCAGAAGCTGACAAGGACTGGACCGGAGTCCCTGCTGCCGTTTACCCAGCGGAGCTGGAAGAGGACTGGAGGCTAGAAGTACCGAACCCCGGGGTGGCAGGAAGTAGCCCAGGGGCAGCCACGGAGCAGCCGGCTGCCGAGCCAGGTGTGGTTTAGTCGGTGTGTTGCGGCTGAATCTCTGCCGATGCAGGGGCAGCCAATCCTGCCCCTGCCAGGGCCTTGGGCTGGGGCGCGGTGGAGTAGGGTGGGCCCGCGTCCCTCTGCCACCTCACCCTGGGGTGGCTGACTCCTTACACTGGGCAGGGAAGTTCTAGCCCTGAGTAAGGAGCCTCCCTTACCAGCTCACCTGTAGACTGTTCGTTTACTGGCGGCCTGAGCACTGCTCAGGCTAAAGCCAGACTTAAGACTGTTGCTTTCTGGCAACTAAGCCTACTGAAGCTCAGGCCCAGCTCACTGGGAGACTGTTTGTTGGCTGCCTGAGCTCCGCCTATGCCAAAGCCAGCCCTGATAGACTGTTTTGTTGCTGGATGCCTGAGACTCTTCAAACCCAGGCCCCAGCCCTGATAGACTGGTTTGTTTGCTGGCTGCCTGAGCTTGGCCCAGGCCAAATCCAGCCCAGATAGTCTCTGTTTAAGGGTTGACTGCTTGTGTTAGACAGGGACTATTACTCGCCCAGCCCTATTGTGGGCTCTTGGCTGTCTCACAGACTCCGGTCCTGGTCCGACAGGACCAGCCTGAGAGGCTTCCCTCCGAGCGGGAGAGTGAGGGACCATTACAGTCCCCCATCCTGTAAATATGTCCTACATTCTTTGTTCCCAGATGTATACACTTACATCTAGCCATATTAAAAGTAAATACTGTCTGCTTGCCCCCAGTTTATAAAGTTATCTAGATTGCTCTGAATCAGTGACCTGTCTGCTTCATTCTTTACCACTCCTCCAATTTTTGGGTTATCTGAAAACGTTATCAGTGATTTTTTATGTTTTTTTCCAAGTCATTGAGAAAAATAATAAATAGCATAGGCCAAGTACCAATCCCTGCAGGACCCCACTGGAACAGAACCGCTCCATGAGGATTCCCCATTTACAGTTACATTTTCAGACCTATCAGTTAGCCAGTTTTTAATTCTTTCAGTATGTGCCATGATAATTTTGTATTGTTCTAGTTCTTTTTAATCAAATGTCATTAGGCACCAAGTCAGATGCCTTACAGAAGTCTAAGTATATTACATCAGCGCTATTACTTTTATCACTAAATTTGTGATCTCAAAAAAAGAAAAAAGATACTGATAGGGTGCTCAGAGGACAAGGCGGCCTAGCTGACTTTTGGTCACTTGCTTCCCTGATCTTAGGCCAGGAACCTTCTGGCCTCCACTTGAGTCTGGGCCTAAGCCCTTAAGGAGGTGTGGTAGGGGGACCTGGGCCCTCCCTGTCCACCAGGTCCCAGACCAGGGCCCTGTGTGAAGCAATGCTGGCAGGATCGTCCATGCAGAGAGTTTAAGTCCACTGCCCTGAGCTACTTCATAGCTATGTTCCTTGAGTTTGGGACATAGTCCCTATAGTCCAAAAAGTCTGTAGTGACTTGCCTGGAGTAATGCCCCTTGTGGAACTTTTATGGTGCCCTGCCATGGTCTCAAGTCCCTGTGGAAGGGGCAGATATAAGATTGGAGGAATCTAGCCCCACAATGTCTGTATAGTCAAATAGTACATTTAATTAACTACTGAGTGCTCCCCAGTCTCCTCAGCAGTTTCTGTTAGAGACACAGTGCTTCTCCCCTCACAGCTATCCTGGCTGTCAAGCTTGTAGTGATGCTCCTCCAAACAGACAGGCATAGCTGCCTTTTTTCAGTCAATCCTGAAATGAGCCAAATTCTCTCCTTTTCTTCCCCCTCCAGGCCTGGCACTGGCTGTAGGTGTAGCAGGGAGGGCTAAGTGGACCCAAGAGTTTCTAATTCTTTGTGCTGGTGTGAGTTTTCTCTGCTTCATCACAGATATCAAATTAGTTTGACAGAATCTATTTTCCATACACCCATGTTGATTTGTATTAATTACATTACCCTCCTTTAATTCATTATTAATCGAGTCCCATATCCCAGGACCAATCTGAGGCTGAGAGGCCTATAATTATCCAGGTCATCCCATTTACTCTTTTTTAAAATTGGCAAATATTAGCTTTTTCCCAAGCTGCTGGGACTTCCTCAATGTTCCTAGAATTACAGAAAATTTAACATTAACTGTCCAGTAAGCTCCTCAGTCAGCTCTTTTAAAACTCTTGGATGTGTTAGGGTACCATTAAAAGCAACCAAATATCAATGCCCTAAAATTGATAAACCACTCAAAAATTCCTAACTCCCCTCCCCAAATAGATTAAGGATATAACATATACTGAGTTATAACACTAACTTGCCAAATGGTAAAATTAAAAGCTTTGTTGGTTATATTTTAATGGTTTGTAATTATGGATAGTGAATGAGTACAGATGAGGTAATACTTAGCCAAGGCTTTGCTGGCATAAGTGGTTTAACCAATTCTTCTTTTACACAGAATTGCTGATCTACTTAAAGTTATGTTAGTGTTGATGGAAGAAAAGTAACAATGTGGTGTAACTGGAGGTTAAAAACCTCAAACAATGAAAACACTTTTTCTGGGAAGACAGAGGGAAAGATGACATAAAATGGCATGACCAAGAAATTACAATACCATCAGGAAAAATGCAAAAATTGGGTAATTGAAGCTTGTGCATGTGTAATGTATGGGTTATCTAATACCCAAAAGGTTGATGTGTTTAAAAGCCAATTGGATAACAATTAAATAATTTGTAACGAAGAAATATATAAAAAGACCTAAGTGAACATAATGCAAGTTATCTGGACCTGCTGATTTAAAAATGTCTGACTTCAGTAATTTCTGTTTAACATCCTCCAGAGGTACTAGTGGAATGGAAAGAGTGTTATTACCATATGATGAGACTGCAACATCTGTTTTTTCTCCAAATACAGAACAAGGAAATATTTATTGAACACTTCTTCTTTTTCTGTATTATTATTGATAATTCCACCATTTACACCTAGTAATGGACAAATACCTTTGTCAAGATTCTTCTTGATCCTCATATATTAAAAACAAAACAAAACAAAAAAACCTCCTTATTGTCGTTAACTCTGCTGGCCACAGATTTCTCATTGTGTCACTTGGCTTCCCTTATCAATTACTACAATTCCTAGCTTCTGATTTATATTTATTCTTACTACCAACTTCCCCTTTCTACTATTAGTTATATATTACTTTCTAAATCTGCCTTCTCTTCCCCTCTGAACCAGGTTTTTGTTTTTTGTTTTTAAAAATCAACACAGCTTTCTTCCTCAGTTGTGCCATTTTGGGTATTCCATAAGGTGTTCTTAAAAGGTTCCAAATGATCATTCATATTTTTCTGTTTAAATTATTTCTCCCAGCTGATTTGATTCATAATTGTTTTCAGCTTTGTGAAATTGGCTCTATTAAAGTGTGTGTGTGTGTGTGTGTGTGTATGTGTGTGTGTATATATATATATAAACTGTTCTGGGCTTTATTCTGCTTCCACATTCTAATTGTGATCAAGTCATGATCAGCTGTACCTAAACTGCCATTTAGTGAACAGATAAAGAGGAACTAATTTATATAACCAGGTCAAAATCCCCTAAGACATTGAATTCTAGTTGCATTATTCACTACTTATTACCATATAAGTATTTCACTGACACAAAGCCCAAAGAAAAAAATAATAGTGCATTAATCAATATTTCCTTTTAAGTGAGAAATTATTCAAAATCGGGGATAACATATTTCAGCATCTATTATGCATTCCAGCTATATATACTCCCTTTCCCCTCATCTACAGTTTTCTTAGAATATATCAACATAAAAAGAGACAACTTCATATTCAAAGGTGATGGATTTTTCTTGATCAACTACCAAAGGGAACTGAGGTGAAAGAAGGAACAATGCTGACTATTCTTTGGTAAGGGAAAACTTCTATGAAAGAGCAAAGTTCTTCAGAACTTAATCATTACTCAGAGAAATCTCACATTAACTTCAGCAGTTTTGCTTGATTAAGGACTGAGGATCAGATCATTTTGTACACACCCTCAGGATCTGCACATAGAGTGGACTCTCCACATATTGCTCTTCTTTCCTTCTTGTAGTAGAGGGGAGTGAGCCACCTACATGGCCCATTTTCCTCCCATCCTCCAGACACTGGAATTCATTCTATGAGTTGAAAATCTGTGCAAGAGAGGGAGTCAGAGACTGGATGGACTGAGACATATATCAATCCTGTGGAGATTCACTTCACAGAAAGATCTGGTTCTGTCAAATATTTAACATGGAATTTTATTAGAAAATGGATCATATTATCCCTAAAACCACTGTCTTCTTTCTCCCACTGCTTCACTGTAGACCTCTTCTCTAGAACATTCCCCAGTCCCCCTCCTGCTTGATTTCCTCCTACAGATTTAAAAAAGCAGTACAGATGCCTGCCCCTTTTTTTCCCCATAGAACCACACGGTCCCGGAGCCAGAGGGCCATCAAGATCCTGAGCTGCTGTAGACACAGTGTTTCCAGATTGATATCCCTGACTCCTGTGCAGAGGTGGATTAACGTTTTGTGGGGCCATGAGCCAGAGCAAGTGGGGGGCCCCCTCCGCACACCTTCCACCTGCAGTCCTGCCCCGTTCTGCCCCTTCTGCCTGTGGCCCAGTCCACTGCTCCACACTATTCTGCTCCTTCCTCCATGGACTGCCCCTGTTCCACCCATGGTCCTGCCCCATTCTGCCCCGCCACTGCATCCCCCATTTGCTACTTTCTGACCCCTCTCACACACTGTGGAGAAGCTCTGTCCCCCTCTGCCAGGACTCCAGGGCCACAGCAGGGACTGAGAGCTCCCCCAGCCCTGAGGCTGCAGCAGGGAGCCAGAGCTCCTCCAGTCCTGGGGCTGCAGCAGGGGTCTGGGTGCTGGGACTTCCCCTGCTACCCCGTGCTTCTCCAGGGGATCAGGGTCAGAGCACTGGGTCTTCCTTCACCCCGCCCTGCCAGCCTGGCATTGCTGCTGGGGAGCGAAGCAGGGTTGGGTCATAGGGGCTTTCCCCGCCCGCCCAGTGCTACTGCCGGAGAGCAGAGTGATGTTGGGGCCTGGGTCTTGCCATGGCCTGCCCCACACTTCTGCTGTGGGCAGGGCACCCATTTTTCCAGGACCCCTAATTGGCCAAATTCTGAAGACCTTTAAAATATGAAGGGGTAGGTGAGATATTTTTTGCCAGAGAGATTTCTTGATACATAGCAAGGATTATCATGTAATTTCATTTTATATAAACAAAACACTTGAAAGATCCTGCTGCTAAAATATTTTCCAGTGTGTATAATCATTATAATTGGTGAGGACTTTGAGCTTTTTCCTTGGTATTGAAGACCCATCATTTTCTCCTCCAAGATCTTAATACAACCTTTTGTTTCCAGTTTAAATAGCCCAGGGCCATAACCATCCAATATAGCTTCCAAAGTTTAGTCTTAAGCACTGACAGACTATGTTTTAAGAGGAGAAAGACACTGAATCTCTCCTTTGAGAACCCCTGTCCCATAGGATATATGCAAAATCTGAAAGAATAGATATATCTGGCTTATCTTTGGTACACCTCTCTACAGTGATTCTGGGACTACACATAGTGCTCAGTGAATAAGACACATACAGGGACTGACCATTGCACTTTTACTTCCTTAAAAATAATGTAGTTACCTTTACCTGTAGTACCATACTGAAGTTCAAGCTTCACTGTCATCTTGTTGCACATCCTGAACACATATTTTAATAGTCAAACATCCCTGCTTAATTGTTTAAACTATATATATATATATTTGGCCATTAAGAAACCCCCCTACAAACTCTGTTGAGAAACCAACAGTAAAAGGGAGCATATAAAATCAACTCTTGACAGCATCAAGGTGGAAAGCAATCATACAAAAACATAATACGTAATGACACACAAAATAAGAATATTTGCTTTCTTTTCCAGTTACTGAAGTGCTATAAGTTCTTGTGGGGTTTTTTAGGTTGAAATTGACTCTTATTTGAAGTGCAATTACTTTTTATGCATTTAGATTAAACATGTTTTGGTAAAAGTTCATGGCTGATGAAGGATATTGTGTTAGGGAAGCATGAGCAAATATAGCTTTATAAGTGTCCTTGGTCTAAAATACTGCCTATGGTTAGTCTAGAACTTCAGAGAAGGAAGCTTAGTCAGCCAACGACATAAACATCTACCCATATACATACTGTATTTTTAGATAAGAATTTGCAATACAAACAAAGAATATTGTTTGCAAAACAGAATATGCCTGAATTCTTCAGGATCACTGGATTGCCAAAGGCATTGGAAACTACAGCTATTTAAATTCACAGAAGAAAGCCAAGATACCCAATAACATTAATATAGTCTATTTGTTATTATTGTCTGTGTGCACTTTCTCACTTGATAGTCTCATCTGTAGAAATGATTGCCATAGGCTACTGTTCTCTAAAGTGGATTTATATTTCTCACAAATGTATACAATATAAAAACTAAACATAATTAAAAATATGTATGAGAAAAGTGTGTTGATCAGCTGGTGTTATTATGGTGGTTATGGGGAAATTCTTTCTTTTTTAAGTGCAATAGGGAAGTAGAGTGCATTGTGCTCTGAGGAAATTAGCGTAACATAAACAAGCTTTCCACTAATGCTGAAACTTTTTCCTCCCAATTTTCTACTGTGCACATTTTTTTCATTTGTGAATCTCCTTTCCTCTATACACTGCAGTAAATAATTGTTCTATTCAGCAAATCTCTAGTACTCTTCTTTTAGATTCTGGTGGAGGAAACAAACCATTTCCAGTACTTTTTAAAGGGTTTTATGATTAAAGGATATGCTGCTGGTAAAGGTATAGGTGCTGACTGATCCATGGCAGGGGGCAGATGGGTGGGGGAGTGAGCGAGAGAGAAAATGGAACTCAGGTTTATATAGAAATGAAACACAGAGTACATCACTCTCCAAACACTTTTAGTTTTACATGCCTCTGTGCTTCTCTCACGCAACTTTCATCATTTTTTCACCCAAGGTCAAAATCTACTTTTCTCCAGGCTGACTCCGAGTTAAACATTTACCCATGAAAATACACCCAAGGCTTATTTTTGGAGAATAGAAAGGTCTAGTTCACAGGCAGGCACTCAGGAAGTTAGTGGCACAAAGAGATAAAATAAGTTCTCATCTCTTTCACACGGAAAACAAATATATATGTAATAAAGTAGAAGATTAAAAGATAGAAATAATGAAAAAGGACACGAGAAGCCAAAGTTTGAGCATTAAAGCACATAGGACCTGCTCCTGCTCCCATTAAAGTCAATTGGAGTTTTGCCACTGGCTTCTATGGAACTTTAATAAAGGGGCTGTCAGTACATTATATTAGAGATTTCTACAGCTACTGCTTCATCATAGCAATTAACTAGGGGCCAGATCCTGCAGGTCTTGCTCAAATGAGTAGTCCCATTGCTTTAAGGTGTAATTATGTAGCAGGGGGGAAAGGAATAGCTCAGTGGTTTGCACGTTGGCCTGCTAAACCCAGAGTTATGAGTTCAATCCTTGAGGGGGCAACTTAGGGATCTGGGGCAAAATCAGTACTTGGTCCTGCTAGTGAAGGCAGGGGGCTGGACTCAATGACCTTTCACAGTCCTTTGCAGCTCTATGAGAGAGTTCATTACAGTGTCCAGATTTAAGCACATCAGGTATCATAGCAGAGCTACCATTTGTAATCTCTTTGTTTGCAGCAGAAAGTTAAGCCTTGCAGGAATTAACATTCTCACTAAAATTTGTATAGATCTGATCCTTTTTATCATTAGCCTGTTACTGGTGATCTTTAGTGGCCCCCTTATCCAGGAATTATCCTTCCTGGCTAGCCCTTAGAAAGGTGGATGTCTCTTTCTGGACCCAATTATGCAACAAGCTGAGTTTGGGAGTGGGGAAAGGGATGAAAAACTTTTCTGTGCCAAGTGAATTCTGAGCTGAACAGAGCCTTTGCTCCACTCATGCAGCCCAGATGTCAGTATGCAAACCAGAATGTGACCCAATTACTGGTTCACTAATAGTGCCCCCCTGAGCTGGTAATGAAACCCTGGAACCCAAGGTCATTGGCTTTATTTGGCAAGGCTTTCTCCTCAGGGTACCTCTGAGGTGGAGTATGGCAGAACTTCAGGCTCCCTTCTGCAAAAGATCTATCCGCACAGTCACATCCCAATAAAGGCTCATATTTTCCAACTTACATAGATGTAGCTTCACTGAATTAAATGCCAATTTATATCAGTTGAGGCTCAACATTTTATTTTTGGAAAGAGGCTGTAAAAAAAAACTGTCATGCAAAGCAAACTTATGCTGCGTATGCTGTTAAGTATGCCAAGTGAAGACCACTGACTGGGTTTTCTTTGCAACGGGCTTCCACTGTGTAACCCGCTGACAGAAGACCTTACAACCATGACAAGTCTCACAACCTTCAGATCAGAATGAAAAATCAATTTTTTTCACGAGGACTTTCCACAATAAGAAAAACCACCAAGCAAACCAAAAACTCCACAATGATGGGTATACAGGGAGAAACATTGATCCTTTAGTGTGCTTCCTTTTAGAGTGTATAAGAACTTCAGAAAACATGGCAATGAGTGCAGGTTAAATACCACACCGACAGATAAGCCAATACAACCCAGTTGTCCTGGCCCATAATCAGTAACTCTATCAAGGGAGCAAAAATTGAATCTCTTCCTAATTTCAAACCAAATCCTACTCACCTTAGTCACATAAGTAATCCCCACTGAGCATAACATTTTATATCACATAATTATGTATTGTTTTGAAGCTGTAGAGCTACAAGGATACACAAGATGTACTCAGTTTGAAATCTTTCTACTTGCAGCTATAGTTCAATTTTATTTTAAAATTATTTGGCTTAATTTGCTGATTTTTTTTTTAAAACAGCCCCAAATAAACCTGAAATGATCATCAAAACTGAGATGTAGTCACAACATTAGAACAGGTGTAGCATCCAGATGACTCAGGTTATAAACGAGGGAAGGTCATGTGACTTTGCATGCTCTCTGGATTAGTTAGCATTCTGAAAATTCACAAAACATTTTTGAATGAGGGATTGCTAAGAGAAAAGTTAATGCATTCTCTACTTTTCTTGCACAGGTTGTCATTCTTTACTAAGGCAATGAGAGGTTTATTTAACTTTAAGTAATAATAAATGGAAAAGGTGAGTTTATGCTTAGGTGACTAATGCAAACCAGAATTGGTTAGGACATTAAATAAAAGTGAGTGCCTTATCAAATCCTCAGAGCTATCAGTCATGGGAAAGGCATACTTCTTTGTTGTTCTTCTTCTAATATAAACTGCCTAGAAGTATTTTAAATTAGTTTATTTGTGTTGGATGCTTCAAAACAATTCAGGTGCCCCAGTCTGCATTTTAGGGGAAATGAAATGGTTCCCTCAATGAACTAATATCTGGCTACTTAACTAGTAGAGTTGTACAAGCACATTCACACAGTGGGAAACCAGAAAAATTTACTCTCTCTTTCTGCTTTCTCATCAGAGTGAATAAAAATTTATCCAATGTAGTTCATGTGAAAACTTTCTATCCAGGGCAGGTTTCCCAGTTGCTTTAGGAAAAAATCCACAGTTTGTGGTGGAGAAGGAGCGCAATATCAAATGTTCAAATTCTTTGTGATGCTTCATTTGGTTTGCATATTTCTTTTTACTCATCCTTTGAACAATACTCATCAGCAAAGGAGGCAAATCACCTGGCAGTAGAGAAAAGGAAGATACTAAAAATATCACATAAAAAGAAAAATGTTCAGTCTGTTTATGTTACTACACAAAATTTCATACAAAATGGGATTTATTTATTTTTTACTGTGGGTGAGAGGCCTGCTTAGTTGGGAAAGTTCTGAGCACATAGTCAATATGATGGAGGAGTCAGCAGAGCAATTCAAGCTTTCACTGGTATTTTCCTTTATCCCTGTTTCTTTTTCTATCAAGTGCTGCTAATGCTTCTGAGCTTTCACTTGTTTCATTAATTTCAAATTCCAAATAGAGAGTTTCCTCTCTGGAACCCATCCTGTAACAGTCCCTGCCATGATGATGCTCCAAACAAGTGACAAAGCATCCTGCAATTTTACAAGCATTTGTGTTTGGGATGGGGAAGGGAGAAAGATGATGGTGATTACTCTGGTGCATGTGCACGTATGCAGACACACAATATTCTGCGAAGTCCCTGGAAGTGGGATAGACAATTTGTTTCCCTTGTTTATATTTTCTTCTTTGAACACATAGACTGGCCATTCCTCTGGCAGGGGTTTTCCCTCTCTTTGGCGGCATAGGAATCAGATTGCTCAATCAGGATAGAATGAAATTCCTCTCCTCCTTCACCTGGTGAGGGTGGTTTTTGGCAGATGTGGCTACAAGCAGCATCACCTGACAAACACTTTGATAATAATTGACCCGATCCAAAGCCCATTCAAATCAATGGGAATCTTTCTACTGACTAGAGTGGATCAGGCCTTTTATACACTAAAATATAGATGTTTGATTAAACCTACTGTTTAAATCCCATCGTAAGAATGAAGAGCTTTGAAAGGAAATGGAAAGGAAAATTGGCTACTTATTGATTTCAATTCTTTGAGCATCCAGACTCACCATTCCTCCCTTCTCTTGTTGGGAAACTTACAGTTTAAAAACAATATCCTCTGTGGAGACATCTTTCTGTGAAATTGTGTGTACAACTTCACAAGGATAACATGTTATTGTTTAATTTGGGTATTCCGATCTGTGTTTCAAGTTTGGAAGCTGTCTCAGTTGGGGATCCTGTCATATACTGTCTGACAAGTCTGAGCCTGCTTACCGTGTGGCCCAAGAGTAAGAAGGCCCTCATTTTCAGAATGGTGTGCTTGGATGCAAAAGAGAACAGTACTATAGGGGTATCTGAGGGGAGATCCTTGCACACATCTAGGAAAGAAGTAGCCCATACAATGTGGGTGGCATGGCACTCTTAAAAAGTAGCAGTATTGACTATAGCGTCTTTAGCAAAATCCTACCTTGGATATTGCCTACCTAAATTCTTCCTATAATTTCCATTGGATGTTTTCTTCTTCATTTCTTTCCACAAACCATTGTATTGATAGAATCATAGAATATCAGGGTTGGAAGGGAACTCAGGAGGTCATCTAGTCCAACTCACTGCTCAAAGCAGGACCAATCCCCAAGTAAATCATCCCAGCCAGGACTTTGTCAAGCCTGACCTTAAAAACCTCCAAGGAAGGAGATTCCACCACCTCCCTAGGTAACCCATTCCAGTGCTTCACCACCCTCCTCATGAAAAAGGTTTTTCCTAATATCCAACCTAAACCTCCCCCACTGCAACTTGAGACCATTACTCCTTGTTTTGTCATCTGCTACAACTGAGAACAGTCTAGAGCCATCCTCTTTGGAACTCCCTTTCAGGTAGTTGAAAGCAGCTATCAAATCCCCCCTCATTCTTCTCTTCTGCAGACTAAATAATCCCAGTTCCCTCAGCCTCTCCTCATAAGTCATGTGCTCCAGCCCTCTAATCATTTTTGTTGCCCTCCGCTGGACTCTTTCCAATTTTCCACATTGTTCTTGTAGTGTGGGGTCCAAACTGGACACAGTACTCCAGATGAGGCCTCATTGAACAAAACCAGCCCCAGGACTGACCCTTGGGGCACTCCACTTGATACCTGCTGCCAACTAGACATGGAGCCATTGATCACTACCCATTGAGCCTGATTTCTATCCACCTTATAGTCCATTCGTCCTGCCCATACTACTTTAACTTGCTGGCAAGAATACTGTGGGAGACCATATCAAGGAATAAGGAATAACACATCCACTGTTTTCCCCTCATCCAGAGAGCCAGTTATCTCACCATAGAAGGCAATTAGGTTAGTCAGGTATGACTTGCCCTTGATGAATCCATGGTGACTGTTTCTGATCACTTTCCTCTCTTCAAAATGCTTCAAAATTGATTCCTTGAGGACCTGCTCCATGATTTTTCCAGGGACTGAGGTGAGGCTGACTGGCCTGTAGTTCCCTGGATTCTTCTTCTTCTTCCCTTTTTTAAAGATGGGCACTGCATTAGACTTTTTCCAGTTATCCAGGACCTCTTCTGATCGGCATGAGTTTTAAAAGATAATGGCCAATGGCTCTGCAATCATATCCACCAACTCCTTTAGCACCCTCAGATGCAGCGCATCCAGCCCCATGGACTTGTGCACATCCAGTTTTTCTAAATAGTCCCGAACCACTTCTTTCTCCACAGAGGGCTGGTCATCTTTTCCCCATATTGTGCTGCCCAGTGCAGCAGTCTGGGAGCTGACCTTGTTCGTGAAGACAGAGGCAAAAAAATCATTGAGTACATTAGCTTTTTCCACATCCTCGGTCACTAAGTTGCCTCCCTCATTCAGTAAGGCGCCCACACTTTTCCTGACCTTTGTCTTGTTGCTAACCTACCTGTAGAAACCCTTCTTATTACTCTTAACAGCCCTTGCTAGCTGCAACTCCAAGTGTGATTTGGCCTTCCTGATTTCACTCCTGCATGCCTGAGCAATATTTTTATACTCCTGCCTGGTCATTTGTCCAAGCTTCCACTTCTTGTAAGCTTCTTTTTTGTGTTTAAGATCAGCAAGGATTTCACTGTTAAGCCAAGCTGGTCGCCTGCCATATTTACTATTCTTTCTACACATTGGGATGGTTTGTTCCTTCAACCTCAATAAGGATTCTTTAAAATACAGCCAGCTCTCCTGGACTCCTTTCCCCCTCATGTTATTCCAGGGGATCCTGCCCATCAGTTCCCTGAGGGAGTCAAAATCTGCTTTTCTGAAGTTTAGGGTCCGTATTCTGCTGCTCTCCTTTCTTCCTTTTGTCAGGATCCTGAACTCTACCATCTCATGGTAACTGCCTCCCAGTTTCCTATCCACTTTTGCTTCCCATACTAATTCTTCCCTGTCTGTGAGCAGCAGGTCTAGAGCTCTGCCCCTAGTTGGTTCCTCCAGCACTTGCAACAGGAAATTGTACTACTGTATATTATTCACTAGCTGTTGCATTCCTCCTTAGAGGTGGTTCTATTTTGGTTGTAGTGAGATGATTCCTGCATGTATGTAAAGTCTATAAAGTACTTAGGAACAAATTCTACTCTCACTAAACTCAATATCAGAGCTCCCATTGATTTCAGTGGGACCAGGGTCTGGCCCTTTGGGATAAAAGGCACTATATAAATATCAAAATTATTCATTGAGAAAAATAAAGATCTTTGCTGTCTCATTTTCAAACAAATGCATCCACCTCCCTTTCCACAATCTTCTCCCTCCCCAAACCTCAAAAAAAAAACTGGGTTTACAGCTTCTTTGCTGATTAGTCAATTTCGATGTGATTTCAGAAACATATGGATTGTATTGAATGTGTTTTTGCAAAATGTTCAGGTTGAGGGGAAACAAATTTTATTCTCAACCCTTAAAACAGTAAAGAAGGAGCATTTTCACCATATCTAATAGTTACCTCACTCATCTCTAACAAGAACATGCAAAACCATGTTATAAATGTTGCTTCATAACTCATTTTGTTATGATGCTCAAAGCAGCTGAAGACAGAGTTAAAATTTCCTTCCCCAATAAAAGAGTGTTTATTGTTAATGGGTATTTACTCTCTTACCATTTTTACTGTGCAAAACCAGGCAATTAAAACAGCCCTTATTTTAAATTCTATGAATATATTTTTCTGTACAAGCCATTAGGGAGTTCATTATGAGCCTTTTTACAAGTTCTAGTGACATTCTTGATGCTGCCTGTACCAGCAAGAGCCTAAAAAACTACTAGCTGGCAATTATGAACTTGTGGCATGATCCTAGGATTAGTACAGCATATGAATTTTTGCTAGTGGTGTTAGCCATTGACTGACATGAGCTGTTGTTTTACTCCCTCTTTTCTCTAGACTAAAAAGAACACTGATAACACAATAACACTTTAACATTCAAGGTTCTGTACACATGAATGAATGTACTGTAGTGAAATTTCCCCGCATTTGGCTACATTTCTTGAGATTTCTGCCATTACACATCACTTGATGCACATAGCACCTAGAAAAAGAATTCTGTGAATGTTCAACTGTGCATGCGAAAAGCACTTATACGTTACACATACTCTACTCTTTTAGTTGCTCATACAGCCCTCATTGTATCTAAGCACCTCAAAAACATTCATGAAAAAAATCAACACAAAACCCAGGCAAGGTAAAGCACTATTATTATCTATCTTTTACCACAGAAGAGTAAGGCACAAAAAGATTAAGGTTCTAGTATTGCAAAGCATGTCGGCTCCATTTCAGGAAAGCTTTTTAGCATGTTTAATCACGTACTTAAACCCCACGGTGCTTAGTTAAGTATGTTCTTAACTGCTGTCCTGAAAAGTGATGTTTCCCTGAAACAGGGCATTTACTCCAACAGTGCACTAACTAACTGTAGTCATAGGGACCACTCACATTCTTAGAGTTAAACAGCTCCTTTGCTGGATTGGGAACTAATTGACTTGCTGAAGGTCATGCAGGAAGTCTGTGGCAAAGCTAGGCATTGAACCCAGATTTCTCAAGACCCGGACCAATGCCCTTACCACAAGCCCATCCTTCTTCTCATATACTATATCTTTCTTAAATACTTCATCTTGCATTTTTGGAGCCATTTAATTAAGCTATAGGGTTGCATACTTCATAGCTTTGTCAGCTGAGCTCATTGAACACAGCAAGACTCCTTGCATTCCTCCATCTCCACCCCCTCACAAGATCCCTGTGTGCTACCCTCCCATCCACCCCATCTCAGGGACTCCTGGCAACCCACCGCACCTCCTCCCTCATGCCAGTGGCTCTGTGTGCCCCCAACCCCAATGCCATAAGCACTGTTTGGCCACTAGTGAGAAGGGAAATCAAAGAGGAGGCCTGGTAATTTGTAACCACCCAAGACAAGAGGTCATAGCAACTTTCCACTTGACTGGAGACAGACAAGGATAGGTGGACTATGGACACAAGAGAGAAGAGAAGTGAAGTAGACAGAATTCCACACAACTAGAAGTTTCACATTGATATCAGCACCTCAATATGCAAACTATGGAAGATAGCTCTCAAGATCCAGGGAGTGGATCTCAAATGCAAGAGACTGGAAAGATGTACAGGATGCACATGAGGATAGCAGCTCAGCCCAATCTGTAAGAAAAATCAAGTTTACCCGTAATATGTTCTCCAACTGTCCAAGGTAGAGAGATTATCCTTGTTGGAGATTTAATACTCAGAGGAATTGACAGAACATTCTTCATGGGACAGGTGGACAACAGTACGGTGTGCTGCCTTCCTGGAGCCAAGACACTAGATGTCACTCTAAGATTAGATGGGTTTCTGAAGTCAACAGGCAAGGATCCATTGGGGATGGACTAATGACACTGCACCATGGGATATCTCACAGAATTTGGAAGCTTTATGAAGAATAATGTCCAAACAATCCTCTCTGAGATCTTTTCTGTCCCCTGAGCAAAGATAGAAGGCAGAAGATTCCGAAAGTGAATCATAGGGAGGTGGGTTTTGGTTTCTATGATGACTCAATGGGTTTCCTTGTGAACTTATGGATCTGCCTAAGTAGAGTCTCACCGAGGTAACTGGGGTTCCACATAGACAGCTATGCAGATCAGACTGTGAATAAATTTTGCATACCCAAGGGGGTCACATATTTTGGATATGAGGATAGGCGGCTGCGCCAATAGCATCCACTGGGATGGGGCAAAGGCAGGAATCAGTACTAATTATCAGGCCAGGGTCAAGGACAGGAGTCAGACAGGTGAAAGCTGCAGTCTGTATCAGTGGTAAGGCAGACTTCACATGTTGCTCAATCAGATTACTAAGGCAACTTCCTTGTTTAAATAGTTGGTGTGGACGAATCAGGTAGCTGCAGGGTTCCATAGTCTGGCCTCTTCAGATGGTTCATACTACCATGCTTAACCCTCCAATAATTGTTTGGGGAGGGGGGGAAGAGGGTTGCCAGGCTTCCCACTGGCCATGTGGAGTTGTCAGCTGTTCAGGACCCTGCAACAGTAGGTTCTAAACCTGTGACTCTTTACAGGCACATATTCAGTATGAATCTTTTGAGGTTCACCCAAATCCAATTTCCATTTTCTTGTTTATTAGCACATTACTCTTTCTAACAGCCAGACATATTCTGCCAACTTTCCTTACTGTGTGCAGTGCCTCATTCTACAAATAATCCCACTGAAATCAGTGAGACTACTCAAGGTGTAAAGTTAATCTACTACTACTACACTGTTATAAAACATCTGTAGCTAGGACCCCACGAATCAGCACGATCCTTCAGGGCTCTGGTCAGACACCCTATAGAACCAGCGCATACCTGCTGTATGGCCCTGCAGCTTAAGAACAGGTTTTTATCACTGCAATCTGGTTCTCTGGTGGACTTTCCACAACTGGAGCCATCTGTTACGGTTCTGGTAGACATTAGCCAGCAGACATGCTAAGTGAACTTAGTCTAATATGTTAGATCATTCCTCAGTACACATCTTAATAGAATCTCTAACTGATTTCATAAAATTAAAACAACCAAGGTTCCAGTCCTACAAGTTGCTCCACACATTTGCACCAATATGCAGCCCCACTGAAGTCAACAAGACTCTGCTCAGGCGAAGGGATCAGTCCACACAAAACAATATGCATGCTAACATGTTTGATAGGGTTACATGAGTCCTAATTGCAAGAATAGGCAACATATCTTAACATAATACACTAACATAAATAATATATTTTGGGTAGCATATCTTTTCTTGCGTATTATTTGCATTTAAAAAAAACCAGACATTTAAAAAAGGAATGAAGACAATGCTGTCTTTAAAATTGAAAACAAATTAAAATGGTGAACTCTGATCACCTTTAGGGACCTTTTTTGATTATGTGTTGGGAGGGAGCTGCTTTTTTGCTCTTTTAAGAACAAAATATTTACAATTAGGAAAATTATTTTTGCAGCTAGCAAAGCTTAGTTTCGAGCAACATTAAGCACCAGACAGCCACATAACCCAGATTAGCAGTCCCCTATTCCTGCTGTCTGACTTTATTCTCTTCTAGCTCTGCGTTCACACTAACCTTCATCTAAATTTCATTTACAATCTTAAATCTGGCTCTTCACTAATCTGTTTCAGCTTCTGCTGAAAACTTTTGCTTTCCTAAACCGGCTTCCACTGCAGCGAATCACCTGACTTACTGCTTTCTGGTTAACTGTGAGCAGGAGTAAAATTTTAAAGCTGTGCGTGAGGATTTAGCAGCAAGTCTCTTATGGGCATTAAACGAGTTTCAGAGCTAAATTCCCAAACACCCTGAAAGATCCAATAGTAAGTTTAACCCATGTGGAAGATGTGAGGACATATCTAGGCATTAATGTGTTTCTATTGCTATAATATATTATGCTTATCCATTCATATTTATTCATCACTGTTAAAGTAAACAAATGATGTTTGCTTTAGAGTTCAGTTTCAGCAGACACAATTGTTTTCTCAAACACCTGTTAAGACCTTAATGTGGGAAGTACTAATCATGTATGTAATTCTAAACATGTGAATTGTCCCACTGATGACTTACATACTTAAAGTTAAGCACATTCTTAAATACGTTGCTGAATCAGTTCCCAAACTTTGCTCAATCTCTTAGAAAAAGGATCTTGTTGCAGAAAAGTTGTCACTTTCCACAGACCCATTTTAAAAAAATCTGCTGCTCAGCCTATTAGAAAATTAGGGACGGAAGTTCCCCCTGCTTGGAGTATGTCAACACTGGCCATATGAAGGCTTCAAACAGAAAATACTCTAGGTCAGATCTCATCTAGTTTTAGAAATCATCAAGTAGCTTCTTGCCACCATATCATGCAAAAAAAATTTGGTTCTAATTTTTTTTAAATGGAGTTCTTCAGGAAAGAGAAAAAAAAAAACATTACAGATAACGCTCTCCCCAACTCATCCCTCCAACCAGATCTGGAAACACCTGCGGATTTCAGCCAAAGCAGTCCTACATCACAGCATATTTTCTTGCTTGAATAGTTTGGCAAAGTGAGAAAGCAAGATGTGTGACCTTTCTGCAGTTTTCCTACTGTGGATAATTTCTGCTGAATAGGGCAAAAAGTAATCAGGATACAAAACTGTACAGCATAGGTATCTGATCTCATTTCATCATTATGGTACAAGTAGCGAATCATATGAAGATTGCTCTTTGATTTTAATTTAAATGGATTTTACTGCTAAATTGGATTTTGTTATGCTTCATAAGAATATATTTCATGAAGCAAACTGAATTGCCTACCTTTACAAATTGATATGGATCAGAGGAGAAACTTCATTTCATGCAACCTTTGAAATATCCATACAGAAATGTAAAATTTACTCTTGCAAGTCATCTGTGATTCTAATGCATTAAGAATTATTTTTATCAAAGCAGATGCAAAAAGCTTGCTATTTAGGTATTTTCCTTTTCAAGTCGCTCTCCTTTCATCTCTCATATCAAATATATTAAATGTATAATATCTATTAAACTTTTAGACTTCTTTAAAACTGCCACTTATCTTTTTACGCATACCTGGACTTCCTGTTTTATCCTTCTTATGCTTTAATCAATTTGATCTTTTTACAAGTGTTTTAAGTAACTCCCCATTCAGATACATACTGAACATAAGTTTTGAAAAAAAAACAAACAATAGTGCTATTTCTCAGGATATGTAAATAAACCACAGTATATTTCCCTCACTGCTTTATACAGTAGATTCTTCACAAATACTTTAATAGGAACACTTCACCAAGGCTACCTCTAGATACCACACCTTTTGGATTGGTGTGTAGGCTATGCGTAGCTACACACTGCAGTATGTAGCTATTCATGTCAGTGAAAGGCTGGGGGGGAGGGGAAGGCAGCAGAGAAAGGCTCAACAGCAGGGACTTGCTGGAGCCTTTGTTTTTACTGCCTCCTCCTGCCTTTCCCTGCAGTAAGAAAGATTCTAGCAGCAGGGAGGCAGTGGGACACTGCTAAAAATAGCAGTGTAGCTGGGGATGCACATACTAGGTATACAACAACAGGATTCAGGAGTGTCTGTCCTCTACTCATCTAAGCAGTGCCTCACTGTCTGCACTGCTATTTATACCCAGTCTAAAGGTGTATGTAGTATATGTACTCTACATGTCAACAAAATGAGTGTGCAGTGTAGTCATACCCTAAGGCTCCAAGTCAGCACAACACTTAAGCACATGCTTAAGTCATGAGGACGTAAGCATGTGGTTAAGTGCTTTGCTGAACAGAGATGAACTTAAACACTTGCTTATAGTTAAGGTTTCTACAAATATAAAGTTTTGTATGTGATGTTAGAAAATGTAATTGTAAAAGGTCAAAACTGTATGGAGAAGTGCAGTGAGCAGAGCTAAAATGCTCTGCGAATTCTCAGATGTGTGTTAAGAAAGCACCACACAAAGTTATAGGAAGCCTGGTTTTCACTGAATTATGCTTGCATGAAGATTTTTGTGTAATCTACTGAATGCACTTTGCACTTAACCTTTATATTACATTTTCAATTATTTTTAGTCAATGTCAATATATTAGCATTGCATTAATGGAATCCTATGCAAGTCATCCAGTGGTAAAAGTACTACTACTCAATTCTCATGTATGTTAACTTAGATTATATATTCTAATGGATAAATTGCCCGTTTTATGTTTCAAAAGTACAGTGTTCTAATCTTGTGAAAATGCACTTTCATTTTCTTTATAACTTGTAGCTATCACTCTGGGATATAGTCATTCTTATTTCTAACCAAATATTGAGTCAAAAATATTTACGATGTTTAAAACAACTACTGGTAAGAAAATGAACAATTCAACAATATATATCATAAAAATGGCTGTGTTAGAAAAGGATTTGCTTTTTCGAATAGTCAGGAACCAGTAACAAGTCATGCAAGTATCAGGGTCACTGATCATTTATTGAGTAAGCAACTCTATAGCTAGTGCTAACTTGGGGCATAATCCTGATTTTACTGATCTCCATTGGATTTTTGCCATAGACTTCCTTCAACAGCATCAGGCTCAAGCCTTTGGTCTCTAATCTAGGTTTTATGATCATGGGAGCATTGAATTGTGGAGAGTCTGGGTAAAGGCAGCTGTAATAGTGTTTTGTTTCTTTTAACCATTGAAATAGCTAATCCTTTCCTAACATGGCTATTTTTTTATTATTACAGCTTTATAAAGCCAAAATGTTCTATTTCTAAGTTTTCCTCTCCCCCAACATCTAAAACATGTTTTAAAAGATTAAAAAGTACAGAGAAGCCAATAAGCTTAAACTGAATTAGTGCTCATTAACATGTAGTGCATCTTATTTATTAATGTTCACCCGCAGTATGTTTACAGAAGAAAGGTGATGCAGATTAAAAGAAAGACATGAACAGAATATGTCACAATTATTTTTAAAATTATTACTTCTATTTCCAAGTTGATTGAATTCAAGTTAATATTTGTCCACTTTGAAGAAACAAAATGGAAAATGTATGTTGCTTTATGAGACCACACAGAGCTATGTTTGTGGTCAACAAAAATATTTTGAGTGATGTTGCCTAGCAACCTTCATGAGAGGAAAATTATATTCCTGCAACACAGTTTATAGAATATAAGCATTAGGATAGCTATAAAATCAACTGAGCTACAGTGTTGCTTCTGCAAAAGAAGCCTAATGCCAACAAACACTTTCCTCCCTATTTAATTAATGCTGCAAGTTTGAATTGGACTTCTTGTTGAAAAGAAGCATACCAAGATCTGAAAAAAGAGTAAGTAATTTGGCAGAAATAGTCATATGTAAACAGCCATGTCGTTACACATTTGGAAAATAGGCTGAAGTCATTAGTCATGCCTAGTGGTTAGAGCACGCATCAGATGGCATCAGCCATCCATAGGACAAACTGGGGCCACCACCCCGGGCCCCCCACTTTGGGGGGCCCTGCATTTCAGGAGGCGGGATCAAGGGCAGCCTGGGGAGCTTGTGGGGAGGCCTGTTGCTGGCAGCAGCGAGCGACCCAGACCCAGCCTGCCCCGCTCCGCTCCATCCCGCCAGCTCCTGGCGTCACTCAGGGAAGGGGACAGAAGCTGGAAAGAGGCAGGGCGGGAGCTTGAGGGAAGGGGTGGAGTCAGGGCGGGGCCTGGCCTGAAGGGTGTGGGGGTTGTCTCAGCCCCCAAATCCCCCTAAGGACGGCCCGGACAGGTGAAGTCAGGAATCAGAGCCAAGGGTCAGAACCAGGTTATCCGGAGTGAGACAAGATATGGGCAATGCTGGGGCTGAGATAGAAGCCGAGCTGGGAACAAGCAGCCGCAGAAGCTATCACAATCAAGATAAATGCTTAGTGTAGCCACTGAACTGCTGCTGCTTCTGGGCTTAAGAGCCAGTCTACTGACCCCTCCAACCAATTATGGAGCTTATTAAAGGCCAGCCGTGCTCGTTAGGTTGCCTGGAGACTGACTCAGCTGGAGGCCCTGATTCCAGACAATTTTTACTGATGAGTTGCTACTCATCCCTATCATTGTACAGTTATTTTGAGATAAATATTGCTGTCTCATAATAAAAGATCTCTCTACCAAACTCTGTGTAGCAATGGGTGAAGAAAACAGGTGTCTGCAGCTAGGTAATTTAAGGCTGTTTGCTATGTCCTGTACCTTTAAAAATGGACTTCCTAGCCAGCTTCCAGGAGCACTCACTGAATTACTTCATGATGGCTGCTGTTACAAAGTGAATCACATTCACTGTGCTCTCTCATGGAGACTTCATATAAGTATATATATAAAATTCAGTGAGTGCTCCTGCAAGCTGGCTAGGAAGTCCATTTTTAAAGGTACAGGACATAGCAAACAGCCTTAAATTACCTAGCTGCAGACACCTGTTTTCTTCACCCATTGCTACACAGAGTTTGGTAGAGAGATCTTTTATTATGAGACAGCAATATTTATCTCAAAATAACTGTACAATGATAGGGATG
>NC_048298.1:75724676-75769019 GCF_013100865.1 Trachemys scripta elegans
CATCCCTATCATTGTACAGTTATTTTGAGATAAATATTGCTGTCTCATAATAAAAGATCTCTCTACCAAACTCTGTGTAGCAATGGGTGAAGAAAACAGGTGTCTGCAGCTAGGTAATTTAAGGCTGTTTGCTATGTCCTGTACCTTTAAAAATGGACTTCCTAGCCAGCTTGCAGGAGCACTCACTGAATTTTATATATATACTTATATGAAGTCTCCATGAGAGAGCACAGTGAATGTGATTCACTTTGTAACAGCAGCCATCATGAAGTAATTCAGTGAGTGCTCCTGGAAGCTGGCTAGGAAGTCCATTTTTAAAGGTACAGGACATAGCAAACAGCCTTAAATTACCTAGCTGCAGACACCTGTTTTATATACAGTTTCCTTTAATCTAAAATATAAAATAATTTGGACTGAAAGTGAATATGAATTTATTCATGTTTGTGGTAATACATAAAAACGAAGAGTAGATACTTTCACATGTGAAAGGGTACAAATGTTGGCTGCATCTCAAAATGTGGTCAGTTTATAGAAACACTGAAGTGAGTTCTCAATGTCCATGTGTAGCTCATGAAAAGTGTAGCAGCAAGTATTTTTTCTATTAACTTTTTATTAATTTTTTTAAAATATATACACAGAAAAAACAAGCATAACAAACTATACATAAAATTCTCATAATACATAAACTTCTTATAGTATATTAACCATTTGCAACCTAACTTTGGCTTTGCTTTAAACATTATATATAAATGAATGATTAAAATATAAATCAATTATTTGTATTATACAATTTAGAAAGAAACAGTATTTGTTTATAAAAATCCAACTACTGAAAGAAAATTAAGTTAAGCTAAAGAATAGAAGCAAAATTCAAAGGAGGGTGATAGAGATAGGGATGGAAGGAAATGGTAGTGGGGGGGGCATGCATTTAACAGGAGGATCATTCAGATACTTACAGAGATCCCATATCTCTGAAAAATTTTCTTGGGGCTTTTTATTACAGTATACAATTTTTTCCATGATGGCCAAGTTTATGATGTCCGTACTCCAGATAACTCTTGTTCATGGCTTTTTGGATTTCCACTTTTGTAGTAGTAGTCCTTTAGCAATCATTAGTGCTCTACTTAGCCAAAGGTTTTCAGATTTATTCAGCTTCCAATTAAAATTTAATAGGTTTAAAATTACATATTTAGCTTGGAACACAATTTTATTTGATAGGGAAAAAAATACTTCAGCAATTAAGTTCTTCCCAAAACATATGGGGGTAGAAGCATTCCCAGAGCATATGCGTTAAGTTAGCACCTGTTGAATCATAGAGTCAACATTTGTCTGACTTAACAAGACCTATTGGAGAGGGGGTCCAATGCATCCTCCATGTGCTTTTCTGCTAAATGAATCTTAAACAGATGTTCAAGGAACAGTTCTGAGCACTGGCTAAAAATTGGTTAGCAGAGAACGATTGGCCTTTCGTTTCTTTTTTAGGGAATGTATGTTTAATTCAAATTTGCTGGTTTGCATATAATGTTGCCATAAGTCTTGGCAATCTGGGTAATATTTGGAGAAATGAAAGTAGTTCATTGGGTTGTGGTGCAGGCATCAAGGCCAAACAGATGGGAGATTGCATGTTTGAGTAGGATATATTGCAGTTCCTTCTTAGTCCCTACATTGGACCTTTCTTTTAATATTGTAAAAGGGAGGAAGGTATCATTTTCAATAAATTGACTCATGGTCAAAATTCATTTCCTAATGCAATCTGGCCAAATAATGGGTTTGCCTGCTATACAGAGTTTCGAGTTATCTCCGATAGAGGCCTTTGTATGTAGAAGCGAGTGATTTTTAAATTTAGTGGAGGTGGGTATGCCAAGTATTTCTAGCTGCCACAATAGTTGGTAATTGTTCTTTAAGGAATTGATAATAATAGAAGTGCAGCTCATTGAAAATGAGGAAAGGACCAACCAATTCTGTTTCCAGTTAGAGCCAATTTGGGGCCGTACAGCATGAGGGAATGAGCCACTATGCTGCTTGGCTAAGAGTTATTGCCTGATGGTAAAGTTTAAAGTTGGAAAATCTAAAAGCACCTGTTTTGATTGGAAGCAGTAATCTTAGTAACAAAATTCTGTGTTTCTTACCAGCACCCCACAAAAAGGACCTGAACATGTTGTTGATTTTGGTAAATTAAAATGAAGTCATATGGATAGGGAGGGAATGCAGAATAAAAAGGATCTTGGGGAGGGCATTCATTTTAATTGCTTATTTCCCCCCCCAAAGAGAGGTATTGCCTGCCAACTATTTAAATCATTTGCTAACTGCATGAATATGGTGGCTAAGTTAATCTTGATTATGTTTTCAATTTCCTTAGGGAACAGGATGCCAAGTGTCTGAGGTGTGACAGTTGCAGTGTCCCTCTAGGAGAGCCACTTGCAACCAAATCCAGTGAGCTCTTTTTTGCTTCTGATTTATCCCAATTTATCTTGGAGCCAGAGAATTTGCCAAAATCATGTATTGTTTGTAGGATATTTAGAATAGATTGATCTGAACTTTTAATAAATAGGAGGATGTCATCTGCATATAGAAGGATTTTGTCTCCTAAGACCCTGTTTTGATCCCTTGAATTCTTTGGTGTTCCCTAATTAGTAATGTAAGTGGTCCTAATGCTAAATTGAACAGGAAGGGTGAGTGAGAGCCTGTATGTCTAGTTCATCAAAACAAATCAAAGGGAGAGGGGTTAGTATGCAAGACTTGGGGTTGGATTATAACAGCTTTATCCATGGAATAAAGGAATTTCCCAACCCAACTTTATGCAGGGTAAGAAACAGATATTTCCAGTTCACTCTGTCAAAGGTTTTCTCTTCATTGAGTGAAATGAGTGCTTGGAAATTTCTATAATGTTGGTGGAATGCCATCACGTTAATCAACTGACATGTTATCTGAACCATGCTTTTTAATAAATCCCACTTGTTGGGGTGAACCATATCATTAATTACTTTTTAAGCCTCTTAACCAACATTTTTGAAAGTATTTTTATATCAGTATTGATTAAAGAGCTGGGTTTACAGCTGTAATATTTTTGTACATACTTGCCCAGTTTAAGTAGTATAGTAATTAGGGGTTTGTTCATAGTAGGAGGTAATGTAACTTTCTTTAAGAGATCTTCATAAATGTGTAACAGCTTAGGAGGCAGAATTTCTTTGAGACTTTGATAGAATTCTATGAGTAGGCCATCAGGACCGGAGGTCTTGCCCAGACTTATTTCCTCCATGACCTTGATTATTTCTTCTGATTGCAAGGGAGAGGACAGCCTGACCTGCTGCTTTTCTGAGATTTGTGGGAGGTTAAGAGTTTTACAAAATTATTCCATTCTTCTGAGGCAGGTGATGAATAATTATTGAAAGAGCCTGCTAGAATTTTAAACACTGATCTCTTTTTGATAAGTAGTAATCTGCCCTTGTTTTGATTTGAGTGATACTATTCGGGACTTTTGAGCTCTCTCTTTTAAATGTGTATGCAAGAATTTTCTCTGTTCAGTCCCCTGCTGCCCAGTATGTTAGAGTCTAAAAAGAGCATAAACTTGTAGTGAAGTCAATAGATTTACTTCATACCGAAGACTGATTACTTTTTAAAAGATTTCTTTGGAAAGGATACTTTGCACATTTTAAATCCATAGCTTTAATTTGTACCAGTATTTTCAGAAGCTGAGCTTGGCTAATCCTCTTTCTATCCACTGAATAAGAATTGACCCTGCTCCAAATAAAAGCTTTTAGCGTATCCTGTAGGGTGGCTTGGGATCTCTTTGGTGTCATTTGTGTTGAAGAAAAAACAAATTTCTTCTGTGACATAGTTTTGAAAATGTTTATCTTTCAAAGGAGAGGAGTTCAATCTCTATCTTTTACAAGTCCAATTTGTCGGGGGGGGGGGAATATATTATCACTGGTACATGATCAGAGATCACGATAGACTTGATTTCATTATTTAGCACTGAGTCCACCAGAGTCGAAGAAATCTATTCATGAATACGTGGAATGTGGGGAGGAAAAAAAAGTAAAATCCTTCATTGTAGGGTTCTGCAACTGCCATAGATCTTTTAACCCTAATTCTTCCACATAATCTTTTAAAATATTTCTAGCATGTGATTTTGTACATGGGGGCCACATTAACTTGTCTAAAAAGGGTCCAACACCTCATCAAAACCTCCTGTTATGATGATTGATTCTAGTGGTATATTACTTAATTTGGAAAAAAAAACTTTAAAAAAAAACTTGGATCATCTTTTCTGGGTCCCCATATAATAATCAGAGTATATACAGAGTCAGAGATCTTAGTCTTCACCAGCAAAAATCTAACTTCCTCATCTTTATTTACGTCCAGCATTAATAATAGTGTTAAATATAAAAACTCAGAGGCTTGCTGTGTGAAAGGGGTCACCAGTACAAAAGTTTGAGAACCACTGCTCTAGAACCTCATCCACACTTGATGATAGCCATTGCCCAGTAGTGACATCAGCAATATAAATCAGCATAGTATTTATTTTAACTCATTTCATAAAAATAAAAACTAAAGAAAAGCATTTGAACTAATATTATTGAAAAAATAATTGAACATTTCATACTAACACATTCTCAGTAACTTGGTGGATCATAACCAGCAATAATAATTATTCTTGGATGGGATTTTAGGAGACCAGATTTCTTTACAGTTGGGGAATTGAAAAGATTCATCATGAAATCTCCATTACATTGTTTAGATCTGGTATTTCTTATTACATTACATTAGGACATTACAGTACATTAGGACAAATGGATTGAATAATTCCAGATTTATTATAAACCCAGAATCTAGGAAATTAGATGGAGATGAAACAAAGTAAAATCATTAAGGGTAGAATGGGAAGATTTAAAACAACAATAATAATAATAATAATAAAGGAGAGAGGGAAAGGGCTGGAAAAGGTACCAAAAGGGAGAGTGCCTTGGACAGAAAACAAAATCACACTCTGTTGAGCCTTGCTGATCCACAGGTGTAAAGAGTCCCCGTGTCTGGAGAAGCGATTTGTTTGGAGTCAGCATCTCAGAAGTGGGTGTTCTCCCAGTGCACTGGAATTATGGGGGGCAAGAGGGAGAATGTGGATAGATGCAGGCAAAGCAGGAGTGTCCAACACTCCAACCTGCTAACACCAGCAGCCAGAGCCCAGAGCTGCTTCCTGAGCCAATCAGGAGGTTCAAAATTCAATCCGAGATGAGATCCTTCTCCCCAGCCACTTGCTCCCCAGCCATCTCCCTGTGCTGGTGAAACAAGGGAACTTCAAGGAAATAAAATTGAGAGAAAGGGAGGTGGCAAAGTGGTGGATTTGCCCTGTACAGTTTGTTGCTTAACTGAGAACTGAATTCCAACACTGCAGTGACTGAGCTGGTAAATTTGTTTTAATTCATCCTGTCTGTATCTTCTGTGGAGTCCTTTGCAGTAGTGAGATCAGATACCTTTCAGCTTCTTCTGCTGTCATAGAACTAAGCATCTTGCTCTCATTTTTAACTTTGAAGGTAGCAGGGAAGGAAATGAGGTCATCCAAACCCAACCCATTGGCTCGGGCTCTTGATCTATTGAAGTTAACCCTCTTCTCCTCCACGTCTTTGGTGTCATCCAGGAAAATCATCCGCCTGTGTCCTTTCCATGTTAGATTTTTAAATGCATGAGCTTTATGAAGAATGAGTTCCTTACTATTTTAATTTAAAAATCTTACATTTCCCCGGGGCTTTGGATTTGGAGGGGGCCGATGCAAGGGAGCAGTGGGCTCTCTCAATATGTAAATTCTGATCAGGGAGAAGAGATAAAAACGCTTGCAGTCTGGTGGATAAAAATTCCTCAGGTCTCCCTTTTTCCAGCCCGTCTGGGCACCCTACAATTCTCAGATTGTTTATCCTTGATCTTCCCTCGAGATCATTAGCTTTCTCCTGCAGTATTTTCATAGTCCTCCCCTGTTACTTTGCAGTTATATTCACAATACTCACTGTCTCTTCTAGCAAGGAGATTCTGGTCTCAGCTTCATCTAGTCTAGATGCTGAGCCTGGAAAAGTAGCTTGATGTGTCCTATTAATATTTTTTATCTCAATTATATCTTCAAATATTCTTAAAATAGTCTTATCACTTGAGATTTGTTTTATCCAGTCCATAATTGCATCTAGTCTCAGAGGGGCAGCCTCTCCCTTGTCAGCCATCTTGGCTACAAGAGGGCTGACCAATGGCTTTTGCTTTTTAGGATTTTGTAGAAAGTTTGGAGATGAAGCAACAACCAATATGATATTAATTTGAAAGAAAAGAGTTATAGAATAATACTTGATGGAAATTAGATGGTAAAAAGCAATTTAACTGCGAACAATTGTGGATTTTAGGAGGTGGGGAAGGGAGCGGTAAAGCTATGCATCCTTAGTGGCTCCCAGAAGTCAGAGCAGCAAGTATTTAATGAGTCTCTTCAGCCTCTCATCTTATCTGATTCAGAAGGATAAAGAATTTTTTCTGAAGCTAGAGGACACATTAATTGGAATTTTAAATTAATACAGAAAATATCTGGCTTATCTTTAACCTCTGACCAGGGGTCTATATGGACCGGGGTTGTTAAAACACCTTTCTTCTCAAAACTTTATGTGGTTGCTTGGCATGTGATGGGAATAGAAATCCAGATCTGATTTTTAAGGTCCCAGATCAGTGATTGACACTATATGTTGGATATTAATAAAACAATGTTTAAGTCTTCAGGACTTTCCTAGGTGGGTCTTGTGGGGAGGTGCCTCACCTTCAATTATGTCCCCAAAGAGTAACACTACCACAAATAATTACTATTACTTATATGGCATGGAGGAGTGTCTTATAGCAGAAGTAAACTTGTTGAGAATGTAACCCCTCTGCCAGGGTGAGCTGGCAGCAACCAAGGCCGGGTTCAATATCTAGAGGTTCCTTTTCACAATACAACACAGACCTGGCTTGAACCCCCTACCCAGTAATCTGAGAAAATTACACACCACCGTGTAGAAAAGAAACTTTTAATGAAAGGAGGGAAGTCACCTGACATTAATTAGGGAAAATGCTGCAAGCAGGAACCATAATCATAAAACTGTGAGCAGGACACCCACTCTAAAGTGCATGGGACAGTGTCTTCTGCCTCATGTTCTTGAGTTCTACAACCAAAAGTTCCTTTACTGTGCCCCTCCCCCCATCTCTGCTCCCTCACCATACCCCACTCACAGTGCTGTCCTTGGTCAGTGAAAGACCCAGGGTTCAGAGGTGTATCTGTGTGAGTTCACCTCCCACCCAGGAAAGAAGGCACCTCGCCTGTTCTGCTATCTGAGCACTTGCTCTGCCAGCTGCCCTTCTTCTCCACTGGACATCCTGCCAGCTACTGTTCTGCTACTCTGGCCACCCCGCCAGCTGCCATCACCGGCCATTCATCGGTCACCTTCTGCTGCCACCTGCTTCTCCGCTGTGACCTCTGCAAGTCAGATCCTGCTTACAAGAGCAAGTTCTTGAAAAGAAATAGCAACCCCACTTTTGTGGAACTGCAAAAAGATTCAGCTCCTCAGGTACTGAATCAAAGTGGATAACAGAGATCTAGGCAATTTGGCGAACCTTATTTTAGGCTAGGTACTTGTCCAACTGCCAAAGTAAATATGAGAAAGACATCTTTCTGTTCTATTCTTGATGCATGTCAAAAATATGGCAGTTTGTCTTTCCTTTGAAGAACTCCTGTGTCACAAATACGTCTCTTAGATATAAGTCTAAAGGAAAGTAATACAAGCCACTAAAATTTTAATATAGTAAAACTACTAATTTATAATTAAATGAGAATTGGTATCCTGACAGCTTGATATTGCAGAGTGGCGATAAGAACAGATGAACTCATTCCTATGGAGTGCAGGCAATCTTAAATTGTAAGGCAGATTCTATTATTTTCTTATACGTTTAACTCAAGTAAATTAACTGAAAACTACTTTTAAATTAACATTTAATTTAAATTAACTTTTATTTTAAATAATAATAAATTTTACTTTACAACATCTTTGAATGCCCCTGCTTTCCCATGCATAGGAATGAGCTCTGCTTTAACACAGTCCTACTCAGCATCATTATTAGTCTGCAGCGCTTCAGCAAAATGGCAGTTTATACTGCAAGGCCATTAAGGTCGGGAGATAACAAAACAATCACTGGTAATTCAAAAACACATTTTAATGTTCATTTTTAGTATGTAACATACCATTCGTGCTTGAGTGAGAACTAAAGTACTTGGGTCTCATTTAGTAAATATTTAAATATGTAACTTATTACATTTCAATAGATGATCCTCCCCCCTCAGGGATGGATGAAGTTGGAGCATCTATGTTGCTACTATTACCTCTGTTGGCTGCTTGAAATATCCTTCAAGATAAGGCATAGTTGTCTCATCTTCAGACTCTTGCATGATTGGACAAGTGGCTATAGTCTTCCCTTGATAAGCATTTTAAGGACAGGTGCTCTTATTCCTTGAGGGCACTGTTATGTAGATCTGAGCAAATAATTGATTTAAACTCATAGACTTTAAAGTCAGAAGGGACCATCATGATCATCTAGTCCAGTGGTGGGCAACCTGCGGCCCGAGGGCCATACACAGCCCATCAGGGTAATCCGCTGGTGGGCTGCAAGACAGTTTGTTTACATTGACCGTCCGTAGGCATGGCTGCCCACAGCTCCCAGCAGCTGTGATTCGCTGTTCCTGGCCAATGGGAGCTGTGGGAAGTGGCAGCCAGCACATCCCGGTGGCCCAAGCCCTTGTCTATGTCTGTAGCTCATCCATACCCCAATAGTGTCAAATGCCCAGCCTTGTATCTGGGCATAAATGAAAGCCATCTGACTGATGCTCTGTCTGGATAAGACTAAGGTGATACTGGTAGACTGGGCAAAGCAATCAGAAAGGAGGATTATAGCTGTATCTCTTACTGAGGGTGTGTGCTTGCCATTTGTGTTTAGAGTTTGCAATCTAGAGAGTCAAGGTAGGTGACGTAATATCTTTTATTGAACCAACTTCTGTTGACGACAGAGACAAATTTTTGAGCTATACAGAGCTCTATGTAGCTCGAAAACTGGTCAGTTTGCAATCTAGGGCATTTCTTGGATTCCTACCTGCTGATAAGCAAACACATAGTAGTTTTGAGGAAAGCTATTTTTCTCTCCCATGCCATATTGCCACAGCTGCTATCAACAAACTGGAGACTTCTCAGAGATCCTCAGTTTTGGAATAGAATCCCATCCCTTCATCTGCTATAACTCAAATAGGTTGAGCTAAATATGTACCCAGACTTTTAGGGAGGGATGGGAATTATGAGTCCTATTTGTGGAGCTGGAGGTATTGTTTGGGGATGATTTTATTGTGGTTAGTTATTCTGGGATTTACCAGTGATAAGAACCTGTAGCCTTTATTTCTAGTATGATTATATATTTAATTTTTAGCAAAGGCACCAGAAAAGAGTTTTTTAACTTTTGTACATACTTATAAATGTAAATAAGCAATTAATCATTGGAGTATTATGTTAAAAGTGCTACATTTAAATATCTATATTGGTCAAAAATATTGCAGCTGTGTTTGAATTCCGACCCTTAAGTGCTATCCATTGCTAACTATTAGTATCCACAACTTTGTCACATACACAGACAAGGATTACAAATGCTGAATATTTTAAATATTTTAATGAAAATCTCTAACTGTAAATATAATTAGTTTGTTTATTAGTGAGAAGCAGTTAGCATTTATTAACTGATCTATCTAATCTGAATTGCTTTCCTGTTCTATTTTTTCCTCTCTGACAAAGCTCCTGGAGCAATTTTAAAATGCAGGAATTATTATTTTTTTATTAAAAACAAAAACAAACAAAAGAAAACACAACACAGTCCCGACCTGTAGAGCCTCCCACACCAACTCTCACCAGTGCTACTGAGTGTAAAAAGCATGATGCTTGCTCGTTCCTCTGTGGCAGATGTTCTGTATCAAGTGCACTGAGGTCCTGCCAGCTGGCAAGAATATGATTTGATGAAAGAATAACAGAGAGGTTTCAGAACTGAGCTGCCCTGGCTAGGAAAAGAGAGGAACTGAGGGTGTATTCTGAGCACCACTGAATATAGAACCCTAGCAGCTGCAAAGTCTGTGGAGAAGACCTGGACTCAACTCTGTGGCCAAGTTTTTCCAAAGTCACCAGGAATTTTGGGTGCCTGAGGTTTTGGATGTCCAAACTCAGGTGCCTGAAAGAGGCCCAATTTTCAGGACATGCTAAACTCATTGAAAATCATGTCCCTTCAACGTGACTGATGTTGGACACCCAAAACCTGAAGTGCAAAGAGTCATTAGTCACTTCAGAAAACCTTGGATTATCTCATTTGTCTTATTATTCACTTGTTTGCTAAAAAAGTCAAACTCCAGGAAGGGGTAAATTTTGATCCTACAGTGTGTGTGTGTGTGGTGTGTCCCCCAGATCAGGTAAGAGGGTCATTTGTTCACTAGCGTTTGAACAGATGAAAGTTTTTTTCACTGTATATAAAATTCAATAACAATCTTTTGAATTAAAAAAAATACACTAAAACCAGAAGAGCTCAGAGATCAGGTCTGCTTTAGGTAGAGCAATGAGTGAAAGGGCAAGGTTCAGGTCATTCAAAATGGTTTTACTTGACTGAAAATGGGAACAGTTTCCTTATGTTTAATGGAGAGGACAGTAATATGTGTAAGAGGTAACTGAATTTAAGTATACTATTTCCTTCTAAAGAGTCTGTAAAAGAGGGAAGGATGAAAAAAACGCCCCTCCACCCCAAAGCAAAATTAAAAGAAAAACATTAACTGCAACTCCTTTGCTGCCCTTAGAGATAAGGCATACAAAGGGAACCCTCTCCATCTTCCCATGAACAAGGTAAGTTTCAGAAGCCTTTCTATCATTGACTGTAAATAACTCTTCCCCCTTGGCTGTTCTACTTTTGCAGTAATGCTGCTGGGAGATATAGACCTCAAGGTATCTACAGTGCAGAATCCATGAAATGTTTTATTGTGAATAATTTATTTTGGTAGGTGCTTGATCTTAAGTTTTAAAAATAAAACTGAAACCAGGCTTCAATAGGGTTCAGACATTCATCTTCTTACCTTTGCTGAAGTAATACGGACTGGGCTATCCTCCATCTCTTTCTCATCTACTACATTAAGGCAGTAAGTTGTACACTCTTGATGGACGTATCCTCTATTTAAAAAAAATCAAGACCAGCCCTCTAAATTTCACATTATCTATTAAAATGGAGCAGCTGCAGATACCACCCCCCAGATGTTTCAGCTCTCAATTGGTTATATCATCTACTCCTGTTCTTTCTTTTGCAATAGTATAGCTCCCACTGAAACTCAGATGTGAGGCTTGATTTCAATTAAGGTTTCAGTCCATGCAAGAGTGAAAGAGCTTATTGTAGTGAAAATATTGTGCTCACAGTACATTTATTACCTGACATTTAAAATCAAAAACAGAAAGAAAACCATGCAAAGATAGCAGGGAAAATGTGAAAGAGGGGAACTGGAAAGAAAGAGAAAAGTGGAGAAAAATTGATCAGATGAAAGGGAAGAAGGAACAAGGTGGTGTAGAGAGAGAAATGGAGGTAGGAAAAACAACTGGAGAAGATAGTGTAAGACGCACAAAGGAGAATTGAGAAAACAAATGTGAAATATAAAAACAAGGATTAAAGCAAATGCAGAATATTAAAAAACACAATGGGAAAGTGCATGGATAATAGACAACAATATAGGTATATGGATAGAGATAGCTGATCGTGGAGAATGGCCGGTGTTATGGAAAAATGTATTATGAACAAGAAAAGGAAGAAAGAATCGAGGAGATTAAAAAAAATATAGAAACACAAGAAAGTTAACAGAATAAAAGAGAATTCTATTTAGCAATATTAACTAGAAAGAACCTTATTTACTTTTTGTTTATTTGGTTGTTTATGATGTCACAGTTCCAGGATAACTGCACCTGTATTCCTCCTTCTGTGGCACTCACTTAAGGTTTCTGGCTTCCATCTGTCACCTCTCTTAAGTGGAGGCCTGCGTCTCCCTCCTGACAGGGGTTTAAGGCTGCATAGCTCCCTGCCTTACCCTACAATATCCCCAGCAAACCAGTCTGCCTAAAGGCCAGTGCCTGTACTCTGCTTTCTCTGAGAGGGCTAAGAAGAGCATATTGCCAGCAGTTACAAGTTACCACACAGCTCTGTCTCAACAAGCACTTCATTCTCAAGGAAAAAGCATTTCAAAGAAAACATAAGAAAGCCCCGGAAGGCCTGTGGTCCAAAGTCTTTCTGATTCTTGCACAAGGGTCGGAGCCCTTGGACAGAAGATCCTGTCCATTTGTTGGATCAGAAAGAAGGTGCTAAGTCAGTTTAAATGCAGCCTTGTTAAGCCAAAAGCTCTTTCTTTGTTTTACTAGTCTTTGGAAATCCAGTTTGATCCAGTATGTGTGAACCTCCCCAGGAGTTGGAGGTGTTTACAAAGTGAGTGACTCATCTTAAACACTGTTTTAAATCCTGAGAAAGCTATGGTAACATTCCCCAATGGAGTAGAACAGAATCATACATACAATTCTTGGCCCGCAGCAATACATAAACTTAATATAGTATGTTCCCCCACAGATAGTGCATGTAGGGCCGGCTCCAGGCACCAGCCCTCCAAGCATGTGCTTGGGGCGGCACCTGGAGGGGGGTGGCAATCACCTGGGGAGAGCAGGTCTGTGGCCGGGCTCGCCGCCCTCTCCCAGCACTCCGGCCGGCCGGGAAGAGCAGGGCTGCCCTCCTCCCGGCGCTCCGGCCGGTTGGGGAGAGCAGGGCCCCAGCCGGGCTCGGCGCCCTCCCTTGCCGCACTCCCCGCCTGGGGCGGCAAAAAAGCCAGAGCCGGCCCTGAGTGCATGCAGTTCAATATCTGTAACATATGGCATCTTAGATTTCCTGCTTTGTGGCCCACATTTCAGATTCCTCTAAAAGCAATCTGTATTTAGTAAGTGCATAGGACTTTTTGAGATTCGCTCACCTATTTCTTTTAAGAAATTTTGGTGTGGGGGATCAATTATAAAAGTGTCAAGAAGATATATAAGAAAAAAAGCTGCAGCAATTCTTGCTGTCAGCTTATGGGACAAATTTAACACATTGAAAATTAAACAACTTTGGAGTTGTTTATTTTCCCCCCCCTATTTATAGCTCAAATTTGGATATTTTTGGAGTTTTCCTCTGGACGTTGCATACTATTACTGAGACATTTTTTTTTTTTAATCAATTTAACTCTATGTACCAGGACTATTAGACTGCAGGAAGTATTGTCCTTTAGAGCAGGGGTCTCAAACACGCGGCTCGCGGGGTTCTTCCCTGTGGCCCGCCAAGCTCCCCGCTGCCTCCCCCCATCCCCTCCCCAGCACGCCGCGTTCCTCCCCTAGACGGATCCGACCCCTCAGGGCTTTGGATCTGGCCTGTGGATTTGCCAATCCCATGGTGTTTGAGGTCTCCGCGCTGCTCCAGGAAGCCACGGACTCCGCGTCCCTTCGGCCCCAGGGAAAGGGGACACAGAGAGTTCCGTGAGCTGCTGTTGCTTGTGGTTACCTCCCCTGTAGCTCCCATTGGCTGGGAATGGGGAACCACGGCCAATGGGAGCTTCAGGGGAGGTACCCGTAGGCAAGAGCAGTGCAGGGAGCTCTCTGCTCCTCCTCCCCCCCGGGGCCGCAGGGACACGGTGCCCGCCTCTTCCCAGAGCGGAGCAGCATGGGGCTGGGGCCAGCAGGGAGCCTACCCTGGCCCCGATGCACGCCCCTGCCACCCCGGAGCCACTCCAGGTAACCAGTGCCGGGCCGGAACCCAAACCCCTCCTGCACCCCAACTCCCTGCCCTGAGCCTCTTGCCTGCACCCCAACCTCCTGCCACACCCCGCACTCCCTCCTGCACCCTAACCCCCTGCTCTGAGCCCGCTGCCGCACCCTGCACGCCAATCACCTGCCCTGAGGCTCCTGCTGCACCCCAAGCCCCTGCCACACACCACACTCCCTCCTGCACCCCAACACCCTGCCCTGAGCCCCCTGCCGCACCCCACACCTCTCCTCCACTCCAACCCCCTGCCCTGAGCCGCCTGCTGCACCCTGCAGGCGGGGCGGGGGTGGAGTGGGGGAGCAGGGCCGGGGACAGCGGGAGGTGGGTGATGCGGCCCTCGGGCCAACATACGAGTCCTCATGTGGCCCTCCTGGTGATTCGAGTTTGAGACCCCTGCTTTAGAGCAACATTAAACTTCTCATGTATGATACTATATCCCTCACTTGCAGACACTTCCACTGGGTGTATGGGGTAACAACTCCCATTTCATCTAATACCTCAATTAGGGTTGTCTGGCATCCAGTTTTCAACCGGAATGCCTGGTTGAAAAGAGACCCCGGCAGTTCAGGTCAGTACTGCTGTCTGCGCTGCTAAAAGTCCCGTTGGAGGTGCAGGGGGGCTAAGGCAAGCTCCTAGGCACAGGGGTGATCAGGAAAGTTCTGTGTGCTGCCCCCACCCCCAGTACGGCACCGCAGCTTCCAGTGGCCAGAAACCATGCCCAGTGGGAGCTGCGGGGGCAGCGCCTGCAGGTGCGGACACCACACATCATGCAGAGCCACCAGGCCGCACTTCCGCCTAGGGGCCAGACATACCATCCGCTTCCGGGAGCAGCGTGGAGCCAGGGCAGGCAAGGAGCCTGCCTTAGCCCCATTGTGCTGCCAAACTGGAGCCACTTGAGGTCACCGTCACCCAGCCCCCAAACCCCCTGCCCCAGCCCTGAGCCCCCTCCCCCACCCTAATTCCCTCCCAGACCCCACACCCCCACCTGCACCCTAACACTCTCTGCCCCAGGTCAGAACCCCCTCCTGCACCCAAACTCCCTCCCAGAGCCCACACCCTCTCCCACATCCCAATCCCCTACCCCAGCGCTGAGCCCCCTCCTGCATGCAGACTTCCTCCTGGAGCCCACACCCTGCACCCTCTCCCGCACTCAAACCCCCCAGCCCCAGACCTCACCCCCCTCCTGCACTCCAAACGCCTCATCTTAGCCCCACCCCAGAGCCCCGCACCCCCAACCGGAGCCCTTACTACTTCCCACACCTCAACCCCATGCTCCAACCTGGAGCCTTCTCCTGCAGCTGAAACCCTCACCCTCTCCTGCACCCCAACCCTCTGCCCCATCCTAATGAAAGTGAGTGAGGGTGGTGGAGAGTGAGCGATGGAGGGAGGGAGCCTGGAGTGAGTGGGGGCGGGGCCAGGGCGGGGCACGGTGTTCGTTTTTATGCAATTAGAAAGTTGGCAACCTTAACCTCAATTATTAAAAAAATAAATCTATAGGTCAAGGGAAGGTCATTTAATTTACAGAGAAAGACGCTGGCAATAGCCTGTAAATAATGTCTACAGAAAACAGAAAATCAGTAATATCGGTGAATAAAGTCATCATTCTCAAAAGATGGGCTAGATCCTTAGGAGGGGTAAACAGACATAGATTCATTGTATGCCGTATTGTTTAGCCATGTAGGTCCCATGATATCAGAGAGACAAGGTGGGTGAGGTAATATCTTTTATCGGACCAACTTCTGTTGATGTGAGAGAGAGAAGCTTCTGAGCTTAAATGGAGTTATGTGACTTACCCCAGCTGAAGAAAGGCTTCATGACTACAGACTACATTATAAAATCTACATATGGCAATATTCACCACTCTTATTTATGTTTCTGACTCAAGGATAAAACTCTGGCCTCTCAAATGCTATTGCAGGGATCGGCAAAGGTTGCTGTGCTATTGTTTGGTAACTTGACTAATTGCAATCAGTGTGTATGGTGAATGGGCTGAGTAGAATCATAGATTGCATCGTTAGGAAGGAATGCCTAATAGACCATTTCATTCACATCAACAGATGGGTGCTTACCCCTATGAACGGTGAGCAGCTTACATTGTTATGGCTCTAATCTCGGGAAGTTTGCAGGGTTTTGTTGGCCATCAGCTGTCATAGTGCATTTAGGACGAATCAAGCCTTAAAAAGAAAAAAAATTATGCAAAGGATGCGAAAATTGTGGCAGAAAGTAGACAGGGCAAATCCTGAACCCCACATACATTTTAAAACTAGGAGAATATCTGAAACTTGTTAAAATATTTGAACCATTAAATAACCACTAATACTGAAAAATGATATTTAATTTATTTTAAAAAACTTTAATGAGGAGACAGGATCAGATTCTACCAGCCAGTTACACTAGTCATGCCTTGAGTCACACCAGACTTCTGTTGGTGCAAATGAGTTCACAATTTAGTCCATTAACATTATTAAAAAATTCTAACAATCAATGAGGCTAATAATTTACTCTAACATTTACTCTAACAAGTCTATTATCTTACAAAACAAATCATCCATTAATGCGTTTTCTAATTTTTCAAACTATAATTAAATACGTTTTGCCTTTATCCCAATATAATTCTTAGCTACCTGATCAAACCCACTATCCTAAACTTCAAACAAAAATGTTGAAATTTTAAACACAATGCCTTAATTCCTCCTCCACATCCCCACCCCTGCCTCCCAATTATAAATCCTGGATAAGGGCTGGATAGATGTTCTTAAAATGAAAAGAAATTAAAATTCAGTTCATTAAAATGCAACAGTGGGACATCAATTGAACATCAAGAGAATTTTTCCATACAAATGAAATAATGTTGAACTTATCAGACGTACTGTAGAGTTGATCATTAAGAGTTCTATTCATCTAAAATTCCCAGCTCCATGGGTGTCAGTTCAGGAGACTTCACAGTTTAGCACATAAAAGAGTGGGATTAAATTTATTTTTTTTTAAAATAGCCTCCATAGTCATAGAGGGTCAGTTTTTGGCCTTCACGTATCCTGCAGAAAGCCAGACAAGGGGGGAATTACTCAAGTATCTCCTTTGTTCAGGGCTCTAACTTGAGCAGCACATTAAAAAGCCTCTTTTTGGTGATACAGCTTCTTTGACTTTACACAACTGAAGGTTTCTGGGATGCATTCACATTGCATATGTGCAAAATAATATCATCCAGGTGCATTGTAGTGGGCCATCAAACTTGGAGCTTTCCTGTCCCTTTGTGTCCCTCTCATGGAACTGTTCTATATAATATCTGTAATATGACTGCTGCCAGGCTTTATCTATGTGGCAGGAGACTGCAAGAACTCTGCAGTAATGAGACAGTAACAGTAATTCTATACATTATAGATGTGTAGTAACATTTTGAAGAGTATTACACATGTATTTTTGAGTTCACTGGTAAATTTCTGAATTGATTCAAATATGTTCTATGTCTTCCTTATTAAGCAGTTTAAAAGTTTCCTTTCATTGCACTGAATACCCACATTTCCGTTTTGCCTCAGCACAAAAAGCTGTTTTTGCTGGCAAAAGTGAAAATATGCTGCCCTTTGCAAAATGTATATAAAATATATACTTTGCAGGAGCAAGGATGCTTTTGTTTTTTAAAAAAATATATTTTTGGTGAAAGACCTGGGAATTAATGGAAGAAAGACAAACAGTAAAAGTATGTCCATTATGATCCAAAATAACTCTCTCTCTTTGATAGGCTTCCTATTTCCAAACTCAATTCAAAACTGCTCTTCTCTAAAATTTTATATCCTATAACTACCATCACAGCAAATCACTATTACTACTACCCCCTTCTCTACTCCCCTCCTATGTTCTGACTGCTTTTCTGTCTCCTTCCCATGATTCCTCACAGTTAGGGAGTCACACTTTTACTTGAGCTCTACCATCGGGGCAGATTATGCAGTCTTTCTTGCAAAATTCCCAATAACATTAGTGGGCTGCAGGACCATGCCCTTCCTCTGGAACTCTGTTCCCTCTTTTTCAAGGCCATAGAGTAATTGTTTCACTCAAATCTTGCCTATTGCCTTTAAAAAACAAAACCTGAATACACACCATACCATTTCTATTTGGCTTGCCATTGACACCAGAAACAGTGTGTGTGATATTATGTACTAAGGATACTATATAATAGACTATTTTTGTATTTTGTTCCCCTCATTGTTATTACTTCCAATTCAGATTTTTATTTCACTTGCTCCACTCTGCTTCCCCTTTTAAATTTTTGTTTGTTTGGCTTTCACTTTCAATGTTTCTATTCCATTCTCATTAACACTGCCTGTTCCATTCACCCTTCCTGTCTGGTGCATTTTCTCTTTGTACTACTCTATTATACTGCTCATCAACATTACTCTAATCTCATCATTGCAGGCACTCTCATTTGATATGATCTATGATTTATGAGAAGAGGTGTACAATAGGGTGTTATTCCTATACTGTAGAAGTGAGGACAACAACCTGATAGAAATGGTGTGTGTGTGAAATAGATGAAGAGAAGGACAAAAGGCAGTGCATAGGAGCACCTTCTAACTGTGGGAGTTATGGTAAGATTCATAGGCCATGTCTACACTAGAAACTGTAGTTGATGCAAGTTACATAGGCAGACAGCCACTGAAGTTTGTATATTGTTCAGGTGCATGCATACTTTGCTGCTTGCATCTGTGCTGTGTATACTCACAAGGAGTGCTAATATGGATTCAAAGTGCAGTGCACCATGGGTGGGTATCCCAGTGCACCAAGCGCTGCTGTCCAGTGCAATGCCTTTTGGAAAATGTTTACAATGTGTTGTTGGATAGAAATGATTTGCCCCGGATGTCTGGGAGCTAAGGGTCTGGTTCCCAACATTCAACTTTCCCCATCCCATCATGCCATCCATATTCAATATTTTTTGTGCCTTTTTAAAAAAAATCCTACAAACCTGCGTGGCACTTTTTGGTATCTGCCATCTACACTATTCTTATGAACATTTCAACTCCAGGATGCATAATTTTCCAGACCAGAAGGAAGTACTGCAACAACAGGGGACATGACAATTTCTTTGAGGACAATTTGCTGAGGGACATAGCAAAAACCAAATCAGTTGTTGAGGCATTCACAGAGCAGCTATAGATGGTAGAGAACTGCTTCTGGTCCTTAGAAATGAGCACTGACTAGCGAGATCCCATCATTATGCAGATTTGGGATGGCAATCAATGGCTGCTAAACTTTCAGATGTGAAAGGCCACATTCCTGAATCTGTGTATCGAGCTTACCCCAGCCCTCCAGTCCATGGACAGCAGAATGAGAGCAGCATTGACAGTGGAGAAATGAATGGTGATCATACTCTGGAAGCTTGCAATGACGGATTGCTACTGGTCAGTGGGAAATCATTTTGGAGTTGGAAAATTCACAGAGGGGGCTGTTGTCATACAAGCATGTAGGGCCATTCATTGTCTCCTGCTACATAGGACTGTGATTACTGACAATGTGAAGGACATAGTGGGTGGATTTGCAACAATGGGGTTCCCGAATTGCAGTGAGGTGATAGATGGCATGGGATGCTTCACTCATACCAGTGTGAGCTGGCATGGGAAGGTACATGACGCTATCATATTTAAGAACATAGGACTCTTCAGAAAGCTGCAAGCAGGGCCATTCTTTTCTGACCAGTGGATTACCATTGATGATACTGAAATGCCAATAATGATTCTGGGAGACCCCAGCCTACCCTTTGCTCATGAAGCCATAGACTGTCCATCATGGCAGCACCAAGAAAAGATTCAGTTATTAGTTCAGCAGGTACAGAATGACTGTTGAATCTGCTTTTGGTAGATTGAATGGAGGCTGGCAGTGTTTACTCACTAGTTTGGATCTCAGTAAGAACAATATCCCATTGGTTATAGAAACAGAGAAATGTAGTAGGACTGAAAGGGACCTCAATAGGTCATCTAGACCAGTCCCCTGTTCTGAGACAGGACTAAGTATTATCTAGATCATCCCTGATAGGGTGTTTGTCTAACATATTCATAAAAACCTCCAGTGATGGAGATTCCACTATCTCCCTAGGTAATTTTCTCCAGTGTTTAACTACCATTACAGTTAAGAAGTTTTTCCTAATGTCTAACCTAAATCTCTCAGGCTGCAATTTAAGCTCATTACTCCTTATCCTGTCCTCAGTGGTTAAGGAGAATAATTTATCACTCTCCTCTTTATGAAACAGTTTAATTTACTTGAAGACTGTTATGTCCCCCCTCAGCCTTCTCTTATCCAGACTAAACAAAATTGTTTTGTTTTTTTTTCAATCTTTCCTCGTGAGTCCTGTTTTCTCAATCACTTTTGTTGCTTTCCTCTGGCCTTCCTCCAATTTGTCCACATCTTTCCTGAATTGAGGTGCCCAGAACTGGACACAATTCTCCAGTAGAGGCCTGACCACTGCTGAGCAGAATGGAAGAATTACTTCTCATGTCTTGCTTACAACACTCCTGCTAATATAGCTGTCTCTTGTGTCTTGCATAATACCTGTGAGACAATGGGGAAAAAACTGCTGTCAAGGTGGAGGACAGAGGTGGAGTGGCTGTCTGCTGACTTTGAACAGCCAGATACAAGGGATTACTAGCGCCCAACATGGAACTATTCAACTGAGGGAGGCTTTTAAAGAGCATTTTAAATGGTCACCCAGAGTAATGTTCTATGCTGGAGTGTTTGCTGCATCTGCAGCTTTGGTTGCAAAGAACTGTGTAATGCTTGCTGTACATTTATAAATATGATGGGGTGTTTTCCTGGAGCTATGAATTCTTTGATGCTTGTTGTGCGTTTATAAGTATTGTTTGCTTTGACTACCACTATGAATTCTGCTATATTTATTGTGAATTAATAAAGATATTTGATTTTCAAAAAATAGAACTTCAAGTAGAAAAAACAGTGCAGATATCTCACTCCTCTGGACAACAATGATGCCAGACAAACTCATCACAGGAATAGCAAAAGAGGAAGAGGAAGAAATAAGGCAGCCATCCCTAGAAATCTTTGGGAGACGATTGCAGAATATCTCCATTAAAGTTTCATCACGATGTCTCAGGAGGATAAAACAGACATCCCTGTGCACATAAACAAAGTGCTCCACATGTCCATCTACCTACCCAAACAGGGGAATGAAAAGCAGCTGCCAACTCTACCTCTTTTTGTTGTATCTCTACTTCATCTCATATGAGTAGAACATCTTGTCTTGTTAACTTGGGGAGGATGGTGGGGTGCCAGCTTTAAATCTGAGTACTGTAAGGACAACTGCGTGCATGCCTTTATCTGAGTTCCCTTCCCCTTCATCAGGCTCATCAGTGTTCACCTGGTGGGACTGGTTAGATTGTGGCAGCGTCTCAAATAGGTTTTGGCTCACAGCTTGGCTGGAGTCCTCCACCATGTCTCTCCCCATCCTTCTTCTCCTCTTCACTTTTCACAGCAGGGGTCTCCGTCTCAGGCTCCTCTGAAGTACCCACAGTGGTCTGCGCGGTGCTGATAGGGTCTCCACCAAGTATGGCGAGCAATTCCTTGTAGAAGCAGCAAATCTATGGTATAGTACCAGATCTACTGTTGCACTCTCTGGCCTTGTGGTATGCGTGGCAAAGCTCACTCACTTTCTCACAGCACTGCTGCTGAACCCTGTCATACCTCTCTGCCCGCATTGCCTATGCAATCTGCTCATAGAGGTCCATGTGTCTATGGCAGGCCCACAGCTATGCTTGCACAGCCTCTTATCCCCACAGGCCCAGTAGATCCAGCACTTCCTCTGTACTCCATGCAAGAGCACATCTAGTGCATGGAGCCAGCATGGTTGGTTGGGCAATTGCACCCAACAAAGATGAGCTGCTAGGTGTTTGCATCAAGATGGGCAGTTAGGAAAAGGCATGTGAAAAAACACTCGGGGGCTTTTAAAAGGGAGGGTGGCTTCCAGTCTCTGTGATCTCTGGGCTGTGGGGTTTAAAATAGCAACCTTTTGCAGGGAATGGGGCATTGTGAAATAGCTGCTGGAGGACTGTTAGGGTTGACACAGTTCATGCAGCATCTACACTTGCACTGCATCTACCTCAGTTGGTTGACCATGGCTCTACTCCATTCAGGGAGGTGATTTTACTGTGTTGCTGTAGCAGGGTTCTTATGCTGATTAGAGACAAATTTGAGCATAGAAACATGCACCTATAGATTGATGCAAGACTACTTATATCAGCCTAACTTTGTGGTGTAGACCAGGTCTTAGTTACTCCCTGAAGTCACAGTGTAATTAGAAAGTTAAAATTCAAATTACACTTTTTTTTTCTATTTTAAGGTACTCAGAGACTGTCTACATAGACACATTCAGGAAATTTTAAACCAAAATTAACTGAAGGTTAATTGAAAGTGCATTAAGAAGTAAACTGGCTTCAGTTCACTTTAGCTTAATGCCCTTTGAAGGGAATGCATCCACAAAGGATTTTATTGTGCGTTAACTAATAGTCTTTACATTCACACCTTTAGTTAATTTCATTTAACTTTCCTGTGTATCTCTATGGATATGTCTACACAGTAACTAGAAACCCCCAGCTGGCCCATGCCAGCCGTTTCGGGTTCATGGGGATCAGTCTGCAGGTCTGTTTCATTGTTGTATAGACTTCAAGGTTCAGGCTGAGCCCAGGCTCTAAGACCCTGCAAGGTGAGAGGGTCCCAAAGCCCGAGCTCCAGCCCAAGCCCAGAAGTCTAAACAAGAATGAAACAGCCCCACAGCCTGAGCACCACGAGCTAAAGTAGGGTGACATGGGCCAGCCATGTGGCTAATTGCTGACAGTGCTTAATTTGTAATGAAAGAGGTGCTGGAGATCAAGTAATTAGTTGCTGGGGTTCAAGCATTTTTTTTTTTACATTCATAACTGATGCAGCAAGCCCAGAAATTCTGGGACTATGAACTACTAATCCTAGAGGTGCCTGGGCTCAGCCCTGGCAAACTCTGACACAAATTAAGCACTGGTTGCTGTGTAGATATACTCTAGGCAGACATCTCCTCAAAGACAGAATGATCAATAGTACTTAATGATGTACTGAGAACAAGTACAATAGATTTCAAAAGGTCTCGATCAGAGACGAGCATAAGGTCATTTCACTAACTACCTAGGAAAGTATAGTGTCAATACCATTAAAGGCCCAGTAGTCACAAAAGTTTTTGCAGCAAAGGTAATTCAGAAAGATAAGAGAAGATCATATTTTCTAGAACGTTGCTGAAGAGAAGGAGGCTGAAGATAGGGTGGGGTCAGACAGTGAAGGGTGCCCATGTTTAAAAGGGAGCTTCTTGTTCAAATGTTTGTGTTTTGTTTAATATTTTATCTCATGAAGTCTGGTATGAAAAGTTTAGATTATATCAGGAAAAAGTGCCATAAAGCAGATGCAATTGCTGAGTCAGGCTGGATGATGGCAATGAGGGACAAGTGTCTGAAGAGAGAGCAGTTGTAGATCATGGAAGTGGGTGAAGAATATAAATGTTAATTAACAATGGAATTTAAAAAGTAACATGAATGTACTAATGCAACATAAAAACTGCCATACTGAATCAGACCAGTAGTTCATATATTCCTATATCCAGTCTACTCCAACTGTGATATTTCTAAGTAAAGATCAAGAAGCATCTTTCTAATCCCCTCAGTAAAGGTTGTCTTATCTCCTGAAGCATGAGAGTTTATATCCCTTTCGTACTTATGGTGGGCTTGTTTTAGAGAGAGATTTTAAAAGGCACAAAAGATAGGAAGTTGGGTATGTAACTGCCCTTTGTGTTGTTGAAATTCGCCCTCCCCCACCTTTAATCTTACCTCTGTAATTCTAGTTCTAGCTGTGGAATAACCTTGAGTAGACAAAAGAGGTCAAAGATTGAGGGAAAAGTCTACTTACGGTAAATGATGTCAAAAGATAATCATCATCCAAGAGGAAGAGGTTTGAAAATAGGAATTTCTCATTAATAAATAGGCGCATTCTCACAGATAGGAAAAGACAAGTATGAAACTACAAAAAGAAAAAAGAAACACAATAGGTTATTTCCCTTTTGATACCATCTTAGCCAAGTGTAGTGTAGTTTTCTGTGATTTTAATAACTTTCTGTTGCAGGCATCTCAATTTTAGGATTGCCTTACTGGCGTAATTGGTAACATCCTTAAAAGGAGACGATAATTAACATTTGAAAACATAAGAAAATCCAGTAAAAATAACTAATTTTTGATGAATTTTGTGAACGGTTTAGAAAATAGAGCAATGATGATATTGGGCCCAATCCGCAGCTGTTGTAAATCAGTGTCGCTTCATTGTCTTCTGTAGGGCTTTGTTGATTTACACTTAAGGAGTGTGTTCATGGACACTGGGCCATGTTTATGCTCGCCCATGTACCACATACCCCTGACAAGGGTACAAATATTCTGTGCTGGACACGAGTATATGTGCTGTCCCTGGGTATAACCACATTCACACTGCATTTTTGGTACACGAGGTTAGTACCAGCATTTCATGAGTGGTATCACAGGGTTTGTGTCACAGGAGACATGCTAGGATCCTCCTTGCTGTGTACTGGTGTACACAGCAAGGAGGCCATCGTCTCCTCCATCCGTTCCGGTCCGCTACTGGGCCACCATCGCGCCTTCCCCACCGTGTGCATACCCGAGCCGCATTCCTCCGAGATGCTGCCCACCCGTGCGGTCTGCCCCCAGTCGCTGGGACTGCCCTCCCCGCCACTTCGGCGCGTGGGGAACGGCGGGGACCGGGCCGTGGGCAGATGTGCACATGTCTTCACAAAATTGGCAATATCGGCTCCAACTCATTGCTCTCTCCTACCCAATTAGGTGAAAGACATGGAACAAGTGACTGACAATGTGGTTCTGCTCCTGTTCCTTCTTGCAGGATAAATGTGTCTGTGTTGCCATGCATGACAAGTGAGAATCTTGGGTGAATGGACTCAAACCTTTCTCACAAGCCAAAGATGGGTGACTGGGACTCTGATCGATCTAGTGACACCCTACGACAAAGGAGATTACTCATGGACATACAGTTACAATACTGGCAGACAACAGCTTCTGAACCAGGAGAACCAGCATGGTGTGGTGGGATCACATTATCTTGGAAACCTGGGAGGATAAGCAGTGTCTGCAGAACTTCAGAATGAGGAAGCATACATTCCTGGAGCTCTATGAGGAGCTGGCCCCAACCCTACAACAGCAGAACACTTGGTTCCAGAGACCCATGGTGGTGCAAAAGCAGGGGGCTATTGCCCTCTGGCAACTGCCAATGCCAGACAGCTGTTGGTCAGTTTCAAACCAATTGGGGTTGGGAATGCACTGTCAGGCTTGTGGTGGCATAGGTTTGCAAAGCTATCCACACTCTCATCCACCCATGGGTGGTTGCCATCATCAAAGTTCCAGACATTATAGCCGGGTTCCAGAGAATGGAGTTTCTCAACTTTAGTGGGGCTCTCAAAGTTACCCATATCCCCATATTTTGTCTCATAAAAGGAGTGACTGAGTACATCAATCAGAAAGGTTGCATAGTGGACAACAAAGGCAGGTTCATGAACATGAATGTCAGACCCATAGGAAAGGTTCATGACTCCAGGGTGCTGAGGAGATCGGAATTGTATTTGAATAAGAAGGACGGGACTTTATTCCCCAGAAACAACCTGGTTCTGTATAGTGTCTTCCTGTGCATGGTTATTCTGGGGAACCCTGGTTAATGAAACCATACCCCAACATCAATGACCCATCAATGGGAGTTCAATTCCAAACTAAGCAGCTGCAGGATAGTAGTGGAGAAAGGCCTTTGTATGGCTGAAGCTCGCCAGCGATGCCTACACACCCAATTGGATGCCAACATGGCCAATGCAGTTTGCATGATTGTGGCTGCCACTGAACCTTAAGAACCAGCTGAAGTTTCTTCTGCACCAGATATTTGTTGACATTTGCTTATGGGACTGGGAGACAATTCAAATGGAAATAGACTTATGACACATAGTCAGAAAGGGTTAAGTAGCTTGCAGGCTAGGTGACCCAGAGTCAACCTTTAGAGACATGTTAGATAGGCTAGAACTTTGAAATGCAAACTTATATTGAAAGGAATTAAAGGTGATACAAATTGTATGTGTTTACTTATATCTTGTGTAATGATCAACAATGTAATCAAACATTGTCTAGACTGTATTCTGTTAATTCAGCGATCAAAAGGACATCTTAACATTTAAATGAATTGTAAACATAGGATATCGCTGTATTCATCTCTCTGAAATGTATAGCAAATCATCTGTGAATTGTGGAAAAGCAGGCAATTGCCTTATGTTAATCTGTGGAGATAATTACCATTGATGCTTAGGAAATGGGTCCACTTCAAAGTCCCCATAGTTGCCTATTGTTCGCCTAAGGACTCCAAGCTGTCACAAGAAGGCCTGAAACTTTATAAAGATGTTTGGGTCCCAAACCTTTTTATCTCAGATCTGCTTGAGGCGTCATGCAGGGGAAGCCTAAACCATAAGGACTGAGATCCCAATCCTGACTGGACCACCCCAAATATAAACATTGGACTATAACCTATGAACTTTTCTGAAAGAACTCTTTGCATCTACAAAGCTCACCATCTCTGCTATGAATCTGAATATCAAGAATTGTACTCATGTCTGTATGTATACTGACCTTTTAACCAATACTCACTCTTTCTTTGTTTTTAATAAATTTTATTTTAGTTAATAAGAATTGGCTGTAAGCATGCATTTGGGTAAGATCTGAAATATTCATCAACTTGTAATGGAGGTAATGTGTCCGATCCTTTGGGATTGGTAGAACTTTTTTATATGATTAATTAGATTTTCAGTAATCCTCATCATATTTGACTTGTGTGTCTGGGTGAAGGCATAAGGCTGGGTTACTTTAAGGGGACTATCTTGTTGGCTTCTGGGTAAACCAGTAAGGTTGTTTTGTGCTGGTTTGGTAAATCTAACTATTGGAATATCCACCAGCTTTGGGGATTGCCTGCCCATTCTTTGCAGTCCACCCTAACTGGGTGATCTCTGTTGGCTCCCCTGGGACCCCAGTCACAAGACTATATTCTAAGCTAGCAGATGGAGCCTGCTTGGAGGGGGAGAATCAAACCACTTCAAATGCCCACCCATCCTCAAACTAGCCCCTGCAGCATCAGGAAATCCAACCCCTTTGTCCAGTGAAGAGCAGAAAAAGCCCCTGCAACTGTACAGTCATCTGAAAATTCATAAGACAAGACTGCAAGCCACTCATCTCCCCCCTACAAAGGGACACCACCTTTTGATTGCACAGCCACCACTGTGGATCCCAGACCTACCCTCCTTTCTCCGCACTTCTGTGGTGTGGCCCTGAGAAGGAAGACTTTGGACACCAGAGCATGGAAATGCTTGAAAACATTTCTACTGTGACAGAGGACCACTGTGACATTCCTCAGAGGAGCACAGATTCCCTTTCTCCTTCCCATACATAACCACCTCCGTACTACACTGAGTCCCATTTCCGTGTGGCCCATGTGTGAAAGGGGGAGAAGGCTGTTACTGTAGTGAAAGTTTGTGATCTTCAGAGGAGTAGAAAACAGAGTAACTCTGGAGAACCATTAATCTTGTATAAATGCCCTGTTCCTAAATTGGACCTTTCAACCCCCTCCCTTGCTATCAGCCTTTTGGCCAACAATGGCACAGACCCAGTATGATAGTTTTCTGATAATCTGTTAGGTAGCTTTTGCCAAAAGCTTTATAGTGGTTCATGGTGATTCAATAAGATGTTGAATTTAAAGTTGTGCCTTGGTCAGGGACCACTGGTGGGGGAAAGATTAGTGGCTTTCCAGTCCTGAATGTGGCCCTGGAGAAAGAGGGAGGGGATGTTGGCAGGTATGGTGAGATTTTAAACTTACCAGCCTTGGGTTCCTCTTCCTGCCGAGGCTTGGCATCCTTCTATGGCTCGTCAGGAAGGGCTTGTTGAACCAGCTCCGCTGGGAAGAAGTGCAGGATAATGTGTTCCTCTTCCTCCACGTCTTCTGGGGCACCCTCCTTCTGGACCTTCTCCTCCGCAGTCCCTACTGTCTCCCTGCCCTAGCCTTCATCTGTGTCCCATTGGATGATGAGGCCAGCAGGTTTGAGGAGGGGGTCATGCCCTGGCTTTGTACTGGGAGCCCTGGAGAGTATTCAGTCCATCTCCTTGAAGAAGAGGCATGTTGCAGGACCCTTCCCAGAGTGACTGTTGGAATCTTTTTCCCTCCAATACTGGAGCCTCGGGTGCTTTATCTGTTCCTGGCACAGAACCAGAATGCAGTGAATACCTGCCTGTGACAGCGTCTCTGAAACTTTCTGGTATAGATGTAAATTCCTATTTGCTGTGGGAGAAGACAGTGAATTCCAACCACACATTTATCAAGACCCGGGTGTGCTCGGCTGACCAGACGGCTGCTCTCAGACCATGTTCCATGTCCACATATAACGATGTAAAAAGTGCAGGGGAAAACTGTTCTGGAGTGGTCAGTGCAACTCACGACTACAAGTGAGAAAGAGGGGACAGGAACCTTTATAGATTTGTGTAAGGGTCAGACAGGAAAGGGTTCAGTGCATTGTGGAAATGGGTCTGGAGAACTATTCAACTCAGGACATGGAGCACTCCCCTTCCCCTTGTCCACACTACACATTGTCAGGGATTGGCATCCCTGGATGCAGGGATGTTCCACAGCCCAAGGAATGCCCCTCGGACATACTAGCATTGTTGCCATGGACATCTCAAAATCCCTGTTTCTGGGGTTTAGATATGGATAGTGCGGGGTGGTTTACTGGTACTACCATGTCCTGATGTCAATGTAGATGTAGCTTAACTGACGATAACAGATATTACCTAACCCATCTTGTCTCTCTAATTCAGCCTCAGGTTTTTTGTATGCTTCTATTTTTTTTAATGACTTCATGGCCAAAAATTAAAGCCAAAGTCCACAGAAATAACTTTTGGAGTGCAAACTTAGTCACTGGTAATTTTTTAATTCCTTGAGCGAAACTGCGACAGATTGAAGAATAGATCAAATAATTCTCCTTGCTTTAGATATTGACACCACAACTGCACTAAGTTAAAGAAATGGTGCTATACATTTCCAAACACATAATTGACCTAGAAGAGAAAACTGAAACAGAAGAAATGCTAAATATTAGCGTCCATCTTTTCATTGCCATAGAAGCAAAATATTGAAATACAGATAAGAACCTTGGGCTGCTGAAATCAACATGCAAAAGCTATATTCTTTAAGCAGAATAATCTTTAAATTTGACATGTGTGGGTTTCCAGTGACTCATACAACTGTTCACTTGCACTAAATTTTCTCCCAGTGAATTAGGAAAAAATCCAAAAGAAAATTTGTGCATTGTAGTTTTCCCCCATACAATTGAGTTTTCATATCTTCACCTCTACTCAGAGTGTATTTGTGGGAAAAGGAGAAATTACTGTCAGGTAATTTCATTTTACAGTACTTACCAGTTACAACCTTTTGTTATATTGCATTCCTGACTTCTTTCAGTTCTTTGCACAGAGTGGAAAAATATAGTTTCTGGGGAAAAATATAGAGTTTTGGAATTTAATACAAAATGAATTAATGGCATGCTATCTTACGTATTAAATTACTGCAAAATAAAAGTGAATTTTTACTTTCTTTCTCAGAGAGAAAATAAACACTCATGGGAGATAGTCTCTCTGAGTAGAAGAGTCTCTACATTCCTGACTAAGGCTCTCACCCTGCTGCACTCCTGTGTTAGAAAGACCAACCTTCCAAATGAGAAGGAATATGTGGCCAGTTGACATTAGGAAGTTAGTTGTCATGCAACATATGGGGGGGATGGGGTCGGGGAAGGGTGCCTGAACCAAACCCATGGATCATAAAATCATAGAAATGTAAGATTGGAAGGGACCTCAATAGGTCATTTTGTTCGGACCCCTACACTCAAGGCAGGACTAAGTAATAACTATACCATTATTGACAGGTGTTTGTCTAGTCTCTTCTTAAAAACCTCCAATGATAGAGATTCCATAACCTCCATAGGCAATTTATTCTCATTCTTGAAACATGTTTGATATGAATCCAGGGCCAGCTATAGGCACCAGCCCTCCAAGCATGTGCTTGGGGCGGCACTTTCTAAGAGGCGGCACTTTGGCCCCCCTTTTTTATTTTTATTTTTTATTTTTTTGCTTGGGGCGGCATTGCCGGGAGACTTGGCGCGGCAGCAGGACCGCCATCCCCCTCCCTGCACCCCGCCCCCCCCCCCGCGCCTCACCCACTCTGAGAGCCCCTCTCGCGGCCGCTGCAGCCCTAGCTGCGGCAGTGGCGAGAGAGGCTCCTGGAGTGTGTGAGGAGCACGGAGGGAGAGAAGCGGAGTCCCCTGGAGCCGAGCCTGGGCTGCGGCGGTGGCGAGAGGCGCTCCTGGAGTCCGGGCCGCCCCGGGGGGGGAAAGTGGGGCAATTTGCCAATTTGTATGTCCAAGGCTCCCCCCGCCTCCGTCTTCCCCCATCCCTCAGCGTCTCAGCCAGTAAGGGGGTGGGGCTGCAAGCTGAGGCCGAGCGGTGGGAGCTCAGGCCCCGCTGGAGACACCAGGCAGCTGCAGCGATATTTGGGAGAGGGGGTAGGCGGCATCCCCCACAGCCCTGACCCCCAGCTCTGAGCCCAGCCCCTCTGAGCCGGGCACCCCCCCCCCCCCGAGCCCATACCCCCCACAGCCCTGCCCCCCAGCTCCGAGCCCAGCCCCTCTGAGCCGGACACCCCCCTGACTCCATTACCCCCACAGCCCTGACTCCCAGCTCCAAGCCCAGACCCTCTAAGCCAGGCACCCCCCGACCCCATCCCCCTCACAGCCCTGACCCCCAGCTCCAAGCCCAGCCCCTCTGAGCCGGGCACCCCCGACCCCATCTCTCCACAGCCCTGACCCCCAGCTCTGAGCCCAGCCCCTCTGAGCTGGACACCCCCCCGGACCCCATTACTCCCACAGCCCCCCGGCACCAACCATCACCATCACCCAGCAATAGCCCATTATGTAATTGCAAATGTATACATACCATTAAAGCATTTAATGTTTTTAAATAATGTATTTAGTGTATTTTCAAATTATTACAAATTAATTTTTTAATGTATTTCACTAGTTTTTTTTTTACATTTCCAAACAATGTTACTATAGCATTGCAACTTTTTTTATGGAAGGGGTCCCCGAAATTGCTTTGCCCCAGGCCCCCTGAATTCTCTGGGCAGCCCTGCCCAGAGTGTGTGAGGAGCTGGGAAGGGAGGGAAGCGGGGTCCCCTGGAGCCGAGCCCGGGCTGCAGGGGTGGCGAGAGGTGCTCCCGGAGTGTGTGAAGAAGTGAGCGGCCGGCTGGGCTCGTTGGTGCTGAGCAGGTAGCCCCGCAGCCGGAGATCTTCGCCTTCCGGGGCTGGGCCAGGGCGCAGTGAGGCTGAAGAGCAGCAGGTCCGGGGGGCTCTCCAGGTCCTCGGCTGCCAGCATATCAGGGGTGAGGGCGGTGAACACGAACTGATCCATCTTGGCCACCAGCAGCGCTGCGAAGCCCAGGGAGGGGGCCGTGTTCTCCGCGCCACCCCACAGCCGCACTGCCACCTGGAAGTACTCCCGCTCCATGCCGCCCAGCAGCTCCACTCGCATGGGGACAGAGTCACGGCTGGGCCAGGGCTTGGCCGCCGTGTGCTGGTAGCAGATCCCACGTTTGGGCGGGGAGCCCAGTGCTGGGGCGACAGGGGGTGCGGGTGTGGGGGGGGCACTGGTGGGCAGGGGGGGGGGGGAGCCAAAATTTTTTTTGCTTGGGGCGGCAAAAGACCTAGAGCCAGCCCTGTATGAATCCATTCAAAATGTGAAAGTGTTAAAGAATCTGGATCCAGGTCTAAATTTTCCAAGTGGTCTTTTTCCTGTAAAATGAACCAAACTAAAACCATTAATCTTAACCATGAATTATTATTACTTATTTGTTTGGTGGTAGCTCCTGTAGGACTTGATTGGAATAGGGCCTCATTGTGCTATGTGTTATACAAACACAATCAGAACCTGAACTTTGACATATTCATAATCTGGATCTGAATTTTGTGGCTTTGATATCACCTCTAGATAGACGATAATACCTTCCCTAGGAAGCTAGAGTGTTCTATAGAAATTAAGCGAAAATCTACCGAATTTAATAGATAAGGGCATCATTTCTATAGGTCTTCATCTAAAACCATAAAGAATTATACAGCAAGGCATCTGAACTGAGTAAGGACTACCACATTATGCCTTATATTTCCAATTAACACTTTCCACTCTGTATCATAAGTCAAACTAAAATATTTTTGCAAGCAAATGAGGATTTAATATAGTTCAAAAGCAATATTACAATAAATGATTTTGAAATATTTTATTTTAGAAAATATTTAGAATTTTTAAATATTGCTCTGACCTCTCTTACCTCTCCCAGAAGGTTTCTCTATCATTAAACTAAAAATCCGATGGAATATATAAGTGGAAAAATAATAGTGCCACATTTTGATAAGTGCACACTACTTCTCCTCTCTTCAGATACTACTGCAGTACAGCAAACAACAAACCTCATTTTAAATAATGTATGTGGATTTGCTTCAATTTTCAGAAAAATCCAATGCAAAAAAGTTTGGCATTAACCTTTAGGTTTACAAATGAAAATGATTTTTTCTTCTTCTACAAAATTCTAAAGTTATGTGAAAAGTGCTGTTCTGATGCACTTAACTCAATAGAAGTACCTCTAGTTTTCTCTGGGTAACCTTCATCAAAGCATTCTCTTCTCTAACAAAATCATCATCATAAATGTGACCAAAATGAAACCAAACAATACTCTTTGCAGTCAATGATAAAGATTTATATCTTCTTTTTCAATTTCTATTGCTGCCCCAAAGCCATTCAGAATAAATCCAGGGGAACTTTATGCATTCTATCACTCTGAGTGAAGGATGTGACCTCGTACAAAAGTAGGTAATTTGCGCTTAATGTAGTGGTGTAAACATTTATCAACATGGCAGTTGTGCAGAGTTGTGTGGGATATATTTTTTTTTAATAGAAGCCATCACAACCAAATTGAACTAACTTCTAATTTGTGCTTTTCAGTAAAATTGGTGATGCATAGGAGTAATTAAAAATACAGGTTCCTCATCATTATAGCGAACAATCCAACTTTTATAACACTGAATAAGATGGAGCTTCTATTTACATATTAAAATAAGTGGCCTATTAAGGGCTGCATCCTGCATTTTTTGTGCATCCAAAGTCATTTGGAGTTATGTGTATAGAGAAACACAAGGTCAAACTCTAAAGTGTCACATTTCTAGTTCAGAGATAAAAAGTCATTAGTAAGAGACAAGAGATGAGCACAGAAAATCTAGTACTGCTTTTGAACGCTTTATAAACCCAATCCAGCAACACACATATGCTTAACTTTAAGTATATGAGAAGGCTCATTCATGTCAACAGGACTAATTACATGCTTAAAGTTAAACACATGCTTAAGTGTTTTGCTGAACTGAGGCCTGAATGAAGTAATTGCTAAACTTCCATTCTTCTCCCATCCCCAGAAAGAAACAAGCTAGAGAGTCAAAACACTTTGCTTATAGTGGACATCAGCTCAGTGTTATTCACCTAGTTTGTAGATCTTCTTATTGTGAAAAAATTCTCTATTCCTGGGGCTCAAAACTGTAATGGGGAATGATGATTCTGATCCTGCAAATCTTTCTGAACATGATTAAATTTAGATGTGTGAGTAGTCTCGTTTAGTTGGACTGTCCACACACAGGAAGTTAAGCACATGCCTAAGTGTTTACAGGGTCAGAGTCTTAGTAATGAGAATTACAGGTTAGAATTTTAAAGCACATAAGGGTCTACAATATCAGTAGTTTGTTATATACTACTTTAGTCTTTTCAGTATTCTGCATTTGTTTGGCTCTGTGTTGCACTATTTCCTTACAGATTGCTAAGGCTGTAGTCATGCAAAAAGTTGCTAGCAAATCAAATTTCAAAAAGCTAAGAAAATCAAAAGTAATTCAATTTATTATCTTTTAAGGACTATAGAACACTTTCATTTTTGGACACAAATTGTAAAGATAATGGGAAATGTTATAAACCTTTTATCATGGCAATGATTTTCATACCAATTGAAAATGGTACAAATTCAGCACAATCTTGTCTGCATTTCAAAACCGCATAATTTGGCGTCATGTATCCACACTGATAGTCACTGTCAAAAGACCTAAGCCCGGACTGCAAGATTTGTGCCAAGTCAGTTTTCAGATGTAATGCCAGACTTCTACACTCTCTGCTAAAAAACACCTGGTGCAATACTGTAAGGTGTTTTTTCTTTTGGTGAGAGGGAGGGGCAGAGTGAGTTATACTTTTAAACATTAAAATTCTGCTCTTGTCTATTATCCCAAGTCACACCAAGTAAGGTAATACTGCAGTATAGATTTCTTTCATGACCATAATTGTTCCTACACCACGTTTTCGTTAACTTAATATTAAGGCTGCTGAAGTAATTAATATAAACTTATTCACGATAATTAAAAAAAGACTACAAAAGACTATAAAGTTTGGGTAAGAAAGTTAAGGTAATTTACATATGGAATGAATTATACTTAGAGATAATGGGTGAAATCCTGACCCAACTGAAGTAAATGGCAAAACGCCCATTAACGTCACCTGAGCCAGATGCTCAGGTTGCATAAATCAGCATAACTTAGGATTCAATGGATCTATGATGATTTACACAAGCTGAGGAATTGGTTCCATATATAAATGCCATTGGTGCTTGACTATGTACTTACACATTCCAATTTTGGCTCCGAAGACATAACGTATTTATTAAATTATCAACTTGAACTTATCCTATCTATCATTACATACGTCACATTATCCATCATATATGGTACATATGTTTGTATTGTATTTGCTGAAGGATTAATCTCATCAACACTGATGGCAGTTAGTAGCTAAAGTTACCTGTTCAAACAGTAAAAAGCAACAGAGGGTCCTGTGGCACCTTTAAGACTAACAGAAGTATTGGGAGCATAAGCTTTCGTGGGTAAGAACCTCACTTCTTCAGATGCCGTGAGGTTCTTACCCACGAAAGCTTATGCTCCCAATACTTCTGTTAGTCTTAAAGGTGCCACAGGACCCTCTGTTGCTTTTTACTGTTTGAACAGGTAACTTTAGCTACTAACTGCCATCAGTGTTNAACCTCACTTCTTCAGATGCCGTGAGGTTCTTACCCACGAAAGCTTATGCTCCCAATACTTCTGTTAGTCTTAAAGGTGCCACAGGACCCTCTGTTGCTTTTTACAGATTCAGACTAACACGGCTACCCCTCTGATACTGTTCAAACATTCACTGCATTTATATATATATGAAAGTGAAAACAAACTAACCATTCTGCTATAACATTCAGTGTCATTGTCCCAAAAACTATGGAACCAAGGCTGGTCACTCTTTCACTATTCAGGCATAGCTGAAGTACTTCCCCAATTTGGGTATCTTTTTCTGAACAGTTATATCTGCTGGAGTTAGGGCAGGGATCTATGTCCTTACTAAGTTTTAACAGTCAAATCAGGCCAATTACACTTTGTCTGCTCTCCTAATGGCAAAATTTCATAGGAATACATAATCTTTTCATTTAGCATTTTAAGTGATGCTTGTACTAAACTCTGCAATTTCTATCTTTTCCCTTGGTAGATTTTTTAGTACATCTATCAGGGCCATAATATATTAAGTATTACACCATAGCTGTCAGTGAACAATCAGTCTCTATTTGGTATATGATCTTGCTCGATCTTCATAGAGTGGTTGCACCACCTCCTTGAGTCTCTGTCACATGAAAGTCACAGTCTTGATTATTTTGTCTTTGAAAATGAAGAGTTCCTTGGGGAGGACATTGACTGGGGTAACCTAATTTTTAATGCTTACTAATTGTATTGGTTGCCAGTTGATATTAATTTAATGAGCTGAGGGTAATAGGGTTCTAGTCCCAGAATCAGGCTCAACAGAGTTAAAACTAACAAGTTCAATATCATATAGGGAACCCCAGTGTGTATGGGAAAAATACTCCACTGAGGGCAAAGCAAAGCCTTAGCCACTTTTATTAAAACAATCAGTAAAGACAAGAAAGCTCTAAACCACATAAACACATAGCAGTAATATAGTATTAAGGATATATTTGGTGTCATCCCCTTTATATGTTCAGACACTTATATATTCACACCCTTCCTTGGGGATTTTGTGGTAAGAGACAAAGGACCAGCCCTGTCCCTGGTACGCCAAATGAGTCCAATGGTCCACACTCCCAATGCCCAAAGTTTGGAGGTAGATAACAACAACAAAGAGCTAAAGGATCAATGATGGCTCTTCTACATCGTGGCTCAGCTTATTATATGGCCTGGGTACTATCATGAATATTCATTCAGATGCCCAGCCTCCCATTTCCAAATCTAACTTCCTCACCTTCATAACATTGGGGTGCCCTTATCTTATAGGTTAACATATTAATGCTTTTTAGCTCATCATATATGCAACTATTGTTAAAGCAAGTTTCTGGTTAAACATCTGTGTAACCATGCAGGACCCACCCCTGCGGCACCTCCTGCTGGTCACTTCTGCGAATTAGCTCATCCAGCCTCCAGAGCACCCTCTGCAGGCCAGTGTCCCACTGCCACTTGGCTTCTGTGTCCCTCCCAGACCCAGTGCCCTGTTATCTGGGGTGCTGCCCCTTGGCAGTAACCCCTTTCTCTCAGCATCTCCCCTCCCCAGGGAGCCCCCACCCACTATCCCCCCCTTGTCTCAGTATAAGGCTATTGCCAGTCAATGTCTAGCCCCCACACCCTGGGGCAGACTGCAGTATCAGCCTACCCATCACCGGTAAGGTTGGGTTTGGACCTACTGCCTTTGCCTACCCCTGAGCTGCCCTCTGGAACCCCCAGTACCCAGTGGTCTTATGCTAAGCCACAGCCTGGGGCTTTCCAGGCTGGAGTTCCCCAGTTCCTTTGCCTCTGCTCAGGTCTCTACAGCCAGGTCCCTCCCTCTCAGAAGCTAGAGAGAGTCTGCTGAGCTCTTGGCACCCAGGCTCTTATATAGGGCCAGCTGAGGCCTGATTGGGTCGTGGCCTAGCTGCGGCTGCTTCCCCAATCAGCCTAGTAGCTGCTTTCCCCTGCAACAGCCTTCTCTGAGGGCTGTCTTTAAACCCCTCAGGGCTGGAGTGGGTGACCACCCCTCTACAATCTGGCAATGATTCTGTCCTAAAATATCCAAGCCCAGTATCAGTTTAGTGTTCCTACAGTTACTTAATATTGTTATGTACCAACTCCTTCTCTTAAGCAAGCTATTCCCAGTTCCCCAAAATCTAGGGTAACTGTAAGCTAAGGGTGATAGGCCTATTCTACTTATGCTAACTTGCTTAGCCAATGTCTTACAAGATAGAGGCCTGGTCCCCACTAAGCCCCCACTTCGGACTAAGGTACGCAAATTCAGCTACGTTAATAACGTAGCTGAATTCGAAGTACCTTAGTCTGAACTTACCGCGGTCCAGACGTGGCAGGAAGGCTCCCCCGTCGATACCGCGTACTCCTCTCGGCGAGCTGGAATACCGGCGTCGACGGCGAGCACTTCCGGGATCGATCCGGGATTGATTTATCGCGTCTTAACCAGACGCGATAAATCAATCCCACAACATCGATTGCCTGCCGCCGGACCCTCCGGTAAGTGAAGATGTACCCAGAGACCTGTAAGTTCCTTGTGTTACTGCTAAGTAAAATAAAAAGCTAAGCTACTTCTATGGGCTATGTGGGGAGTCAAGAGATCTCAGCTCTATTCTCACCTCTGCTACTGGTCTGTTCTGTGACTTGCTATTGTAAAACTAACAATGACCCCGTCCTTTTTGCTCTTTGAGTCATGTTCTTTACACTTAAAAAGCCCATTGCCTAAATGAGTGTCCAAGAGATACGTCAGAAGTGCTGAGCAAATAAATTTAAAAAAGTAAGCTGCCTCAACTAAATTTTTGCCAAAATTCAAACTGAACCCAAACTAAACCTGTTTTGTAATTCTGAAAGAGTTCAGTAGAATCCATTATTTGCATGCCTCTGCACTGCAACATAAGACCACAAGTACTGAAATCACACAAGAAAGTATGTTGTTATAGTATTTCCAGCCTAATTTTGCAACCCAAAACCTTTGAGTTGCATCTGTATAAGCATTAGAATGGTGTGTCCCAGGCTGAACCAAGCCAAATCTTCAAACTTTCGGAAGTTTGCTCATCATTAGTAAGAATCATATTCACACACTATTTTTACACAGCAATGACGTCTGTTTTTATTGTCAAGTGCCACTTTTTCATTCTCTTCCATGCAGATCTAGGTATAGCAGTATATTATTTTTAGCTCCTGTGGGAGTTTCTCAAATAGCTTTGTGTATTTTATACACACACACACACACACATACTCACACACAAATTATATTATATATATATGTATATATTCATATTTTTGAATGTATATAAAAATAAGAGTATTGAGTAGATTGAGTAGTCTTCAGCTTAGACCTAATAACCTCCATTAAAACTAGATGCAGCTGCAAAGACTAATATTCAACTCAGGGCCATCATTTCAGATGAACTTTGAGAGATTGAGGTCCTTTGCAAGCAGTGCCCCAAATGAGACCCAAACAGCATAATATAAACAACAAGCCAACTGTATAAGCATATGATATCCTGCCCTGACCCCTCCACCACCTAGTGGATAAAATGAGGTGTCTTTGTCTCAAGTTAAGAGCTAAAGGGTGTTGTACATGCCCAGTGACAAATCTCAGAGATGAGAACATCGTTTTAATGCAATGAGATCTATCCAAACCCTGATCCTTCATTTAAAAATCTAACTTTTTAAAAGATGAATTGACTTGTAACCTAAATATCCCATTAGCACAATGTAGTAAGCTTTTTTTTTGGTTATTCAGTCCCTGTGGGCTCAGGTAGGCGACCAATGGGACATAAGGTACATAAATAGGATAGCTTGATGTTTAACCATGCAATGTTGGTAGGCATTTGAGCTTACTGTTAGTGCAATACAGCTCTCTAGTCACACTGGAAAGAATAAAGATCCATATTTTTTCCCCTTTCTGTTATTGCCCTCAAGCACCAAGTTTGCCCAACCCTATGCCACAAAGTTTGGGCTATCTTGTGGTAGACACTAGGTGGGTCCTAGCCAATGGAAATCTAAACTACACTTCCCTTATTATTATACTCTCACCAACTGTGCTGAGAAAAAAACTGGTGAACTGAAGGGGACACGCAAAGCCATCTTTTTTTCTTCCTCAGATCCTAGTCTTCATATTAGGTTGAGTCTTCCACAAATAGGTCGGTATGAATTCTGACCTTGTTTCTCCACTGTGTGGGTGGATTGGTGAGTAGAGGGAGGGGTCTTTCAGGTAGCTGGTTGTGGCTCCATGATTCAGAGCCATACAGCTGCAGTGCTGCGTATCCCTTACTTACACCACCAGTATAAGATCCCTTAGGGACCTCACACCAGTTCAGGAATAGCATATCAGAGTTTCACTCCAGCATGCATGTAATATGGTCCTTGATGGGTTAGGTGGCGTAGTGGTTAGTGCCATCTGCCACTGAGTAGGTCTTGCTGTCCTAGTCCTCCTTTAAATCAAGAGTTGCAATAAGGTAGACAGGTGATTTGAGTTCCTGCTGTAGGAGCGGTAGTGATAGGGGAGCCTGGGCCCACTCACTCCATTTGGGCTTCAACCAAGGGCCCTTACAGGGTCAACAGTGTTGGGCCCTTTAAGGTGCCCCCTCTGTGTTATTCTCCATAGGTCACTTCCTACCACTGCTTTTCTCTCTCAGCTTCTGATCCAAGACAGGTTGAAAAGAAAAGGTAATCAAAACATCAGCCCCAACCAGGCTCAGCATATAGTCCAATTCCCTAAAGGAGTCTTCTCCAGCACTTTGTCAGGAGCCTTCAGGTTAGGTCTGTCTTCCTCCCCACTTTTTGAGCTGGGTTAGTCCCTTTTCAACCCTTTCTCCAGCTGGAGCATAATCTGCAGGGTTGGATGGGTGAGCTACCTGGGCCCAGTACTGTCTTTTAGCCCTCTTTGGCCCAGTGTGAGGTTTGTATACCCCATCACAATGTCATATCTCTAAAACATCCCTCCTTACACTTTATGCCATGGTAGAAGGAGCAGCTGGCACAAAAAGCATTAGAGCTGCCCCTGCCAGCTTTCTGCCAGTGGAGAGTTCCTCATTAGGGAGAATTCTCCACAATATTTGCAGCCAGTTAAAGGTCACTTTGTACCGTCTATAGGGTATAAAGCAGACAGGAGAATCCAGCCTTCTATCTCTAAAAATGTACAGCATATTATATATTATTCAGTATGCCTCACACCTCTTATATCCAGTGCCAGTTTTAAACCTACAAATAGCATTTGTATAAGGGAGAATAAAAGTCAACATTTTCAGCAAGAACAAAGTTAAATGCAATTTATAATATTACTGGAATATGTAGGCTGAGGAAAATACCTGCTTCAGAACATATTTGTCCTTTCATAATTTTTTACAGGACTGATTTGGAATATTTTTATGGAATAAAAGTATTAGTGGAGATATTGTATGTGTCAAAATCTCACTACAGTAGGTTATCATACTTCTTTTGATATCTCTGGTCAAATAACTGGCCAAATAAAAGAAGATGGATAAATATACAGCATTTTGCATTGACTGTTATGATTAATTACCATGAGACCGTGTGAAGAAAAACAAAAAAACGTTTGGCATGAAACAAGATAGACAATGTTGACTTTTGGTTGGCTTTTGGTTGGCTTTTTGAGCAATTTATACTTAAATACTGGAGAATAGGGCTGTGCTATTTTTCACAGCTACATTATCTCCTTTTCCTAGTGGGTTCATATCCACTTTGAACAATAGGTGGCAAGATGGAACTCTGTGGAATTCCGCAAATGAGCAACCTTGGTGAAGAAGAGAAATACCCAAAACTTCCCTAAAAAAAGCTCTCAGACAAGAAGAAATGGTATCACCTAGGAACAGCCCTTTCCAATCCATCTAGGGCCTACAAATTAGCCAATACTACCTCAAGACCCATGGTATCAAAGAAAACTGAGAGATTTAATAACACCACCTTTATCCATCAAGTATCAGAGGGGTAGCTGCGTTAGTCTGGATCTGTAAAAAGCAACAAAAAGTCCTGTGGCATCTTACAGACTAGCAGATATATTGGAGCATCAGCTTTTGTGGGTGAATACCCACTTTGTCAGATGCATGTGGTGGAAATTTAAAGAGGCAGGTATAAATATGCAGGCCAGAATCAGTCTGGAGATAATGAGGTCAGTTCAATCAGGGAGGATGAGGCCCTCTTCTAGCAGTTGAGGTGTGAAAACCAAGGGAGGAGAATCTGCTTTTGTAGTTGGCTAGTCATTCACAGTCTTTGTTTAATCCTGAGCTGATGGTGTCAAATTTGCAAATGAACTGAAGTTCAGCAGTTTCTCTTTGGAGTCTGGTCCTGAAGTTTTTTTGCTGCAGGATGGCTACCTTTACATCTGCTATTGTGTGGCCAGGGAGGCTGAAGTGTTCTCCTACAGGTTTTTGTATATTGCCATTCCTAATATCTGACTTGTGTCCATTAATCCTTTTACATAGGGATTGTCCAGTTTGGCCGATGTACATAGCAGAGGGGCATTGCTGGCACATGATGGCGTATATTACATTGGTGGACGTGCAGGTGAATGAACCGGTGATGTTGTGGCTGATCTGGTTAGGTCCTGTGATGGTGTCGCTGGTGTAAATATGTGGGCAGAGTTGGCATAGAGGGTTTGTTGCATGGATTGGTTCTTGTTTGAGTTACTATGGTGCGGTGTGTGGTTGTTGGTGAGAATATGCTTAAGGTTGGCGGGTTGTGTGTGGGCGAGGACTGGCCTGCCTCCCCAGGCCTGTGAAAGCATGGGGTCATTGTCCAGGATGGGTTGTAGGTCACTGATGATGCATTGGAGAGGTTTTAGCTGAGGACTGTTCGTGATGGCCAGTGGAGTTCTGTTGGTTTCTTTCTTGGGCTTGTCTTGCAGCAGGAGGCTTCTGGGTACACGTCTGGCTGATTCTGGCCTGCATATTTATACCTGCCTCTGGAAATTTCCACCACATGCGTCTGACGAAGTGGGTATTTACCCACGAAAGCTTATGCTCCAATACGTCTGTTAGTCTATAAGGTGCCACAGGACTCTTTGTTGCTCTTTATCCATTACAGTCCATTGTGAATATTATAATCAGGTCTGTACTGAGGCTGAAAAAGGTGAAAGAAATCTGAGACATAATTCTCCTGCCCCTACCACAATATTTCAGTGATATTGCCCAAATATAATTGTATATTCTGGGTGATGGGTGCCTATATTGCCAATATTAAGGTGATGTTTTCTTCATCAGAAGCCTTGTAAGCACTTCTCAGTGGATGAAATGGCACTCCACCCTCCATAAATGAGGTAATGAAAGTCTCCACTAAAAATGGGCCCAATTCCTCTTCACTGGCTTTCCCCTGCAAAGAAAGGACGGGTCCAAAGCAGAGGTTGTGGCACAAAATTTTCTCTACCTCAACAGTGATTCTATGAATACTACCAGCTGAAACTCCAGCAAAGAAAATATAGCATTTGTTTCATCGGTTCAAATCAGCTCAATTTTATCTTCTTAATTATATTGCAACCTCCTTGGGGCAATGACATGACTTTCTATGTATTTGTACAACATCGAGACAATGAGACTTGATCTTGATTCAGGCCTTTGGGTGCTATCATAATACAAATAAGTTAATTAATAATAACAATATCAATCTATAATAATAAAGTAACATGCCTTTCCTCCCAGTGGGAAGCATCCAAAGCAGACATTTAGGGAAGAGAGAGCAAATTAGCCAAGCTATCCAAAACCCAAAACAAAAACAGTGGCCTAGGTTTTGCAGATGCTATGGTAGAAGCAAAGAACCTCTCCTGATTTTTGCTGCATCACAGATAAAATAAAAATCAAATAATTATTGTTCATTCAATGGGCATGTTAGGTTTTTGGAGGCTTTTCTGACAAAGACTCACCAGATTGTTGTGTGTTGAAGGCTGAAAAGAATGTCTGACTGACACTTTGCTTGGTAGTTTACTCTTCTTGCAATACATTGCAAGTATTGTAATACATTGCAAGCCCTAGTGAGGAGGGCTTTAAACTAGGTTCACCGGGGAAAGGAGTTCCAAAGCCCTGAGGTAAGTGGAGAAGTGGGATACCGGGAGGAAGCATGAGCAGGAGAGTGCAAGAGGGGAGGACTCCTGCCTCATACTGAGAAAGCAGGACGATCAGCGAGTTATCTTAAGTGCCTATAAACAAATGCAAGAAGCCTGGGAAACAAGCAGGAAGAATTGGAAGTCCTGGCACAGTCAAGGAATTATGATGTGATTAGAATAACAGAGACTTGATGGGATAACTCACATGACTGGAGTACTGTCATGGATGGATATAAACTGTTCAGGAAGGACAAGCAGGGCAGAAAAGGTGGGGGAGTTGCATTGTATGTAAGAGAGCAGTATGACTGCTCAGAGCTCCGGTATGAGAGTCTCTCGATTAAGTTTAGAAGTGTGAGCAACAATGGTGATGTCGTGGTGGGAGGCTGCTATAGACCGGCGGGATGAGGTGGACGAGGCTTTCTTCCAGCAACTAACAGAAGTTACTAGATCACAGGCCCTCGTTCTCATGGGGGACTTCAATCACCCCGATATCTGCTGGGAGAGCAATACAGTGGCGCACAGACAATCCAGGAAGTTTTTGGAAAGTACAGGGGACAATTTCCTGGTGCAAGTGCTGGAGGAACCAACTAGGGTCAGAGCTCTTCTTGACCTGCTACTCACAAACAGGGAAGAATTAGTAGGGGAAGCAAAAGTGGATGGGAACCTGGGAGGCAGTGACCATGAGATGTTCGAATTCAGGATCCTGACACAAGGAAGAAAGGAGAGCAGCAGAATATGGACCCTGGACTTCAGAAAAGCAGATCTTGACTCCCTCAGGGAACTGATGGGCAGGATCCCCTAGGAGAATAACATGAGGGGAAAAGGAGTCCAGGAGAGCTGCTGTATTTTAAAGAATCCTTATTGAGGTTGCAGGAACAAACCATCACGATGTGTAGCAAGAATAGTAAATATGGCAGGTGACGAGCTTGGCTTAACAGTGAAATCCTTGCTGATCTTAAGCACAAAAAAGAAGCTTACAAGAAGTGGAAGACTGGACAAATGACCAAGGACGAATATAAAAATATTGCTCAGGCATGCAGGATTGAAATCAAGAATGCCAAATCACACTTGGGCTTGCAGCTAGCAAGAGATATTAAGAGTAACAAGAAGGGTTTCTTCAGGT